>NC_044571.1:52896529-53196529 GCF_901933205.1 Camarhynchus parvulus | reverse complement strand
TGGGTTTTTTTTCCCACCACACAATCACTAGTCTATTTTCTAGCTAGCTCTTTTTACTTTTCTGTGTCTTAATCTGGATCTCTGAAGCTTGTAGTTTTAAGCTGAGGCCTGTCATGTAAAATTTGATCAAAGACTTGCTACAAATCCAAATAAAATATATTATATGCACAGTCATTATCAACCTTGCCTGTAAAATGAAGATATAGGTACAAAAATCTTAGAATGTAGCAGTGTATTTGCAAGCATTACAATGTGATCTGCTACAGAGGGCTATTCTTTTGATGTTTCATTTGTGGTATGTATTGTTCCACAAATAAGGTAATCCTTCGTAATTTTTACTCTACAAAGTACAGAAAGAATGCCAGAGTAAGTAAAGTCTAACATAAAGACAGGCAGTTTCACTTTAAAAACAGTAGAGTTTTTTGGTTTGGGTTTTATTCTTATTGTTTATGGGGGTTTATTTCTTTACTTGATTCTGTGTATTTAGGATGAAGATTTTTTTATTATTTGTTGACAAATATGGCAATTAGAATTCTTGTGTACATTTGTGTGTGTTTTAAATTATTTTGTCACTGAGGATAATAAAAATTTTTGTTAGAGGACAATACCATTGTTCTGTGTATCAGGAGGCTCATGTTCTTACTGGTGAAAGGGATTTCTTTTGTATCAAAGTCGGTTGGAGTCTTTGCATGACTTTGAAATTATCTGTGTATTTTTAAAATATGTGCATCGTGTCAGAGAGATGTGAAAAGAGTCAAAGAACAAGAGAAGAAGAAACAAGCACAAGAAGAAACTCAGTTCCTCACTGTTGTTTTTAAGCTTCTTATTGCTGCTGATCTCCTAGGTCCATTGTTCAGCAAACTGGCTCAAGGCAGAGCTTTTTGTCAAGGACTGAAAAGTGGCATTTTGGCATTCGCTGTTCAGCGCGGCAGCGACAAGTGTACTATTTGAGGTGGTACTAGAAAGGAAATTACCATTCGCACATTTCAGTTCTCCTACAGGTACAACTTTAGAGCTCCTTTAAAGTGCCTTCTCCTTTAAGAAAGGGGTTTTTTCACTTTATTCCTGTCAGTATAGTGCTATACCATTCCAGAAGCGGCAGGCTGGATCTCTGTACTGAGATGATATTTCCTAATCATACTAAAACTACTGGCATAGCAGATTTTGACATCTGTGAACTCCTTCACATTGATGTTAGTGGTTGATTATGACTGGCAAAAACTCCACCTCCAAAAGAAAATCCTAATTACTGGTTCACCAAAAATTGAAGGAATATAAAAGAAAGGAAGAAGAAGAAAAAACCCCAACATTTAACATCTGTGAATACTAAATATTTTCCCCGTAATTTCTAAACTTTTCCCATACCAATTAACCCCACAACTATCTAGAAACAGGATTGCTGATTTTTTGCTCTGTATGTCCCTTTCCCAACATGTACTACAACTTACTAGCCTTCTTATTGGGTCAGCTACTGCAGGTGTCTGGAGATTTGATTTGGGATTGGGAAGAACAATTTTGGCTAATTTGTGACACTTTATCAAAATTGCACTTTATTGCCTCATAATAACCCTGTCTTTCTTCTCTTGTCAGCTTTCTATATGACAGCACCATAACATATCATAATTATATTCTATTCAGGTTTTTTTCTAATAGTCAAATTTGTAGTCAGATTAGTTCAGTACATGCAGGCAGACACGCAGAAGTTCTTGTTTTTATCAAGATTATTGCAAAAAAAAAATTCCTGTGTTTTCATGTAGTGTGAGCTGATACACCTTGTGGGAAGAAACTAGGAACTTTGTTATTTACCAATAAAGAGCATATATCATGACATTTTTGAGTGTTAGGAGGATAATCCGAAGAACTGAAAAGGCATTTATGGGCACAGACTAGAGCATGCCCTGATCCTGGAAATTGTTTTTGGTTCCTCACCAGGATCCCAAATTAATATACAAATATTTCCCTAACTCAGGAAATATTAATGAAGATTTAAAATTATTAAGATACCAAAAAATCTTAGATCAGCATCAATATTGTTAAACCTACATTATCAGCTCATATTTATATAAAGTAAAAAAATGTAAACCTAATTTGGTCCACCTGTTTTTATTGTCTTTTTATGATCATATATTCATAGGTAAATTTTAATACTTGGTGAACCTATGTTCAGGAACTTATACTTGCACTAATGCTAATGGCTGACAATTGTAATCATAGTCAGTTTAGAAATAATGTAGTAAATTCATATGTAAATATGAGTCTCCTTTATATAGACAAGTTCCAGTTTATAAACAAGAAGACAAAGAAACAGACTAATGAAGTGACCTTAACATTCTGTGTATGATAACAGCCAACCTGTGATATGGCCTTTCTATCAAAACCCAGTGCTTTGTGCAGTGTATCATACTCCATGATATACTTGGAATTCTTCGTTCATTACTGTTAAAAAGAATTATTTCAACAAATACCTAACTTACTACATAATTCTAAGTAGCATTGAATTGAACATAATCTATATTTACATTCAATAACAGAAAACATTACATTTATACCTTTAAGTAGTAGATTTTTTACTTTATAAAATTCCAGAATTTGAAGTTCTGTGTGTTGGGATTTGAGAGATCAAGCTCAAAAGCCTATGGATTTGGTGTTCCCAGATTATGAGCCTGTATAAGGCAATGTAGAATCATAGTTATATAGTTTCTTCTGTGCAGGAAGACCATATAATAAACTGTCATCTTTTCCATGCTGTGTAAGAACTTGCTATGGAGCTTACAAGATTGAGCAGTGATGACTAAGGTGAAGCCAGGAATGAATTGGTTTCAGATCTATTGCTAATAAAAGTTGATGTTTTATTATTAGCCATTCTCATTTTTCAAAATTTCCTCAAAATAATTTAATCTGATCCTACGGTATAATATGAACAGTGTCATCCATGGTATCAAATGCTCTTTCCTTATGTTAGTTTCTTTGCATCTAATTTTCAAATGATGTGGCATATTAAAAAAAAGTGTTTAATCTTAGTGGTAGCTTAATCTAAATGAGTTTAGAATTCCTTTAGGGATATAACACAGTTCATCAGGTCTATTTTTTTTCAGGGAAGAAACTTGATTTATTTATAATATTCAAAACCAATTAAAGTTTCCTCTAATTGTTAGGAATTCTTTATTTTCTCTAAGGGAATAAAAAAATAAAAAATATATAATTAAATAATAGCAGAGAAATTGAGTATTAATAATAACTGTACTAAATGTAAGACATTATTAGAAAAAACTGGGAAATTAACCCACAATTTTAATGTCTTCAGGTTGCTAAAATTATCTATATTCTCTATTTGGAAATACATAGCAAAGGAATGAAAAAAAAATGGTTATAAATTTTTCCCAAATGATACAGACTAGAGAATCTGGGAGAGAAAAAAATTGCATACTTTCTAGTTTATATTTATCTAAACTTTTTAAGAAGTACCGCCCACACTGTAGCTACAGTACAGCATAGTTTAAAACTGTTATGTAAGAGTCAAGTTATTCAAATGAAAAATGAGTTGTTAGAAACTGTTTTTGTAATCTCTGCAATGTAATTACCCTCCCTGGATTATTAAAGTCTGGCAATATTTTCATGTATTCCTTTGGAATCAATTTATTAATTAAAAAATTAGGCCAGCTCCACTGACCTAATTAACTCTAATAAAACCAACTAGGTCACAATTAAGATTCTCCTTTCACATAGGTATTTTCTGTCTCTTTAGTGCCATTTGTAATTTAAGTCTGGAGGGGTAGTACGATTAATTCTTTCATACTTTTTGTCTATTACTGTGTCACCAGAGCTGCTTATGTAAAATAACATGAGTCCCACAGCTAGCAAAAACCAGGGGCAAAATACTTGAAATGCCAAATCTAGCATCTGTATTATTCATGGCATTTGTGGTCTCTGTGGGAGAACAAAATCTGTGCTAAATAATGTGAAGAATCTTATAATCCTCATTTTCCTGTCACTGCATTTTCCAGGAAAACAGAAAGGTTAACAAGAATTGAGCTTCCTGAATTTGTCAGCTGTCAGGTTGGGAAGTGTGGATTATACCTGTGTTACAGGGTGAGTTTGCTGCACTGAACAGAGTCACATTTAAAAAAAATCCAACCGTCTGCACAACAGAAAACAAATAACGTGCTACTTCCGGATGAAACTAAAGCACTGTCTCCATCCAAGCATAAAGATTTCCAGAGCAAGACCAGGTTAATCTTTTGGTTTAGGTTTATAGTTACAAAAACTTGTTGGACTAGGATGCTGAGGTGTACAAATAGCACTCCACAGAAAACTCCAGGGTGCTTACGGAAAGCTGTCTTTGCCTTGGGTTCCACTGCAGTTTGTTAATGGGGGGCAGATAGGCCATGTAGGTGATGTTTTATCCAATTTAGGCATCTACTTTAAGAGGGGATGAGTCTCTTTATTTATATGTTTATTTACCTTTGCTTTGTGAGATCCCTAAAGTAGCCTAGAAGTCTAATCTTTCAGATAATTATTATAAGTTAAGAAGGCTATAGGAAGTTAATCATTCAGTAAATTAATCATGCCTGTTACAGTCTGACCGTTCTTTGTTCAGAAAAAATCTAAGATCAATAAAATAACACAATAACCTTGAAATAACTCCTGGAAAGAGTGACCTAAGGGAAAACAAGCAATTCAGAAAGGTTTAGCTAGAAAGCCTTAGTTGTGGAAAGAAATTTTGAGAGAGAGAAAGAATCCTTTGGCTTCTAGAAGTCATGTCAAAAATCTTTCTGTCAAGTAGTTAGATGACTCAGGTAATTCCAAATGGCAAAATAGTGATCATCTGGTGATTATATCTGGTATGAGAGCAAAAATACCAGCTGAAATAACATCTCATAAGACATTTTACATAGGCCCTAAATGTTGCTGTTTCCAAAAGTTTTACTAGAAGGAAATGAAAAGGTATTGGAGTAGATTACACTGAAAAGTCGGTGTTAGTAACAATGTCACAAAATTCCTCACTTGGCCAAATATGATTGCAACACTGAGGCAGTCATGATCACCTTTTTTATATTATGTACTTTGTAAACTCTTTTCCTCTTCTAGCATTCACAAAAAGGATTGTGGTGTAAATGCTACATTCTTCTAAGGACACTTCATATAATTAAAACCATCAATGTATGAATTGAACCTTTTTTTGTCAGACTCTGTTTCTAATTGTTTGACATTCTTATCTGTTAATTTACATTTTTACTTATTTCAGAAACATGTATTATAATTAAGTTCAAGATAATGCATGACTTAACAGCACTAATCCACCACATAGTAAATAATTATGAGCACAATTGGGAAAAAATAAAAAAGGAGCCTTCCTTTTTATACATCTAATAAAATAACACAAATCAATAATTTCATCATGAATTTCACTTCTCTGAAGAGTACCTTACATGGTTTTCTTATCTTTTTCTGCCTAATAAAGGATAGGTAGAGAATGATCACTACTACTTAGATGGAAATTTCTGTTTAATATATGTACATATCCTCTGACTCTTATTTGCCCATCACTACCTTACTACATTACAATTCAGATACAGCAAGTCACAAGTGATCGCCCATAAATCATAATAAAATATGTCACTTAACATCTAGGTTTTAGTGTAATACCTGAGTTGTCTGGTGAGACCACCCGACATAAAATTTGACTTGTATGTGGTTTTTCCATTATCTAAGAAACAACCACATTCTCCAGATAGCTCTTGGGATATATGTACAAAATTAAAAATCATTACAGAAGAAAGTTTTCTCTTTGTAAAATTGTAAAATTCCTTATTTCTTCATGAGAAATGGATGAAGAATATTTTCTGAGCATAATGCTTTCTAAAGGGTAGAAAAATAAGAAAAAATTGTGTAATCATCTTATGATGTAACAGCACAAGTTTTATCAGCTACACAAATCTATATGTCTGTCTCTATAAATATTAGTCCTGTTAGTATGGAACTTAAATTACTAATATTTTAATGCTTCTGTATGTGATCTTCACTGTGTGAAATGATGATTTCTTATGGTGGAGCAAGTCTAATATAAATTTACTAAATGTACCTAACAGCAAACAAAGTAAAGCAATGCATCAAGAGATGTTGTAAAACTTAGTGGAATTTTAGACAATAATCTGAACTTTTGTATTTTTTATTTACTATCTTTAGTACATTTTTATTGGTTTTCTGTATTACAGAAGAAACTGCTTTTTTCTTACGCTTTATAATAAAAATATATTTGTATTTTACTTGGAGAAAGAACAAAACTTTTTCATAAAACCAGCCAGTACAGAGTGACACTGGATTTTAGGTTTTTATTTAAACCAACTATTGGGAATCAGGTCAGCAGTCCTCCACAATCCACTTAAGAACTTGAAAAAAACTGGAAAACCTAGGCTACTCAAAGCTTCTTCTGTGGACAGAGAATACAATAACCAATTGCTTACTTCAAGGGGAAACACAGCATGTCTTGGAAACTTAATCAGTCTATAAATATTCCAGAAATTTTGCTCTTAATATGATGGATACACTTGCAAGCCTTTATATGCTAAAAACCTCAGAGATTCTGGGCAGTTAACTCTTTTAGAGAAAAACTGCAGAGATTAGTAATTGCTTACCCAGATGACTAAGTACCTTAATTAAGGCATAAGGAGCTAGATGTTTCCAGAATTTGTCATTTATGTTGATAAAAAGTGACTTTGAAACATGTTCACTGTTCCCACTGCATGGGAACACTAACTGTAGCATAGAAATCATGACAACTGTGGCAACATGTTGTCAATGTCATGCAGATTTAAAATGTAAGGACTGTCTCGGCTGAAGAAGGGAAGGGCTGTCTACCCATTACAAACAGTGATCCATAAACTCGTCCCTCACTGCAAGATGTGTATATGGCTTGTTAACATGACAGTTCGTGACAAGTTGAACATGAACCAGCAGTGCCCTGGAGCCAGGAGGGCCAGCCCTGTCCTGGGGTGCATCAGGCACAGCATCACCAGCCAGGCAAGGCAGGGGATTGTCCTGCTCTGCTCTGCACTGGGGCAGCCTCACCATGCCAAGTTCAAGAAGTGTTTGGACAATGGTTTCAGGCACATGGTGTGATTTTTGGGGTTGTTCTGTGCAGGGCCAGGAGCTGGACTTGATGATCTCTGTGGATCCCTTCTAACTAGGTTTATTCCATTGTTGTATGGCCTCCAAGGAAAATATTGATTTAAAAACTGATAAAAAGTGTCAATTCTTTAGAATGATCCTGTTGTATCAGATCAACAGAACCAATAATTATTGAACAAAAAATTCTGCTGTTCCTGCTGCTTCTTCGGATGTTCACAGTTTAAACATTAACCTTTTTTTTTTTCTCAAGTAAGGGCAATGAATGTAGTAGCTGAATATTGCAATTAAGTGACTTGCTCTAGTATAGTTGAAGAATAAAATCTCATTTGAATCTTATATCTGACATTTTCTGAATCCATAAACTTACCTTTACTAGACACTACTCTGAGTTAGTAATCTGAGCAACAACATTTGGGATTGGTGATTTAACTGGAGATTTTTCTTTTTTGCCTTTTTTTTTTTTTTTTTTTTTTTGGCTAATTTCACACTGACTGGGACTACATAACATACTATTCTGCTTCTAGAGTAGATGCCATTAATTTCAGCTCTCCACATGTTAAAAAAAAACCACTTCATTTTGTATTAAAGACTTACTGTTCCTCAGGAGGGCTACATGCAGATTGCCGCAGTGAGGAGAACTATATCTGACAAAGTGAGTGTATATTCTCCTTTTAAAGTCAGTGAAAAGGAATAAGCAATTGAAGAACATAGCATCCTGACATATACAATCAGCAGAAATCAGATTGACTCTTTATTAGAGGTCTTTCTTCATTGGCCATAAGTGTCATTTTTCAATATTCTGAAATAACTAAAGTATGATGCATAAAATTGCTGAGGAGGTTCAAGGGAGAAAGAAGAGCAATACAAATGTACTGCATTAGGCAAGAGATTTATTTTCTCTTACAAAATGTATATTCTAATGGTTTGGGAGTTTTTTAGTTAAAAGTCATGTCTGGTTTCTAAGAAGCTATAAACCTGAAATAATATGTTTTTATGCAGACAGTGGTGCCCAAAGTTTTGAAAATTAAATCCACCTTTGCAGTGTCACGTGCCTTTGTGTGCTACCTTCTGCATTTAAATTCAAACTAATCACTTTTTCCTTCAAGACATTACTTTTTATTAACCAATCACTTACATTTAAAATTAGAAATTTTATTTCTGGGAAAGACCTTGCATTCACTTTTCCACTTATGTAAAAGACTCAGTAACTGCTACCATTTTACCATTTCTCAGATGAGATGACAGTGGATAGGTTCCTGCAGATGAGTGAAGAAGATACCACATTGCATAAGAACATAAAATAAGAACCATTCAATGATTAAGAGACATAAGTAAGTTAAGCACCATGCAAGTTATTACTTTCTTTATAGCAGATAATACATGCTATATGAAAGAGTGCTGGAACACAAAGCTGTGGTGTGGGAAGAGCAAAATATCACTTCCTCTAACAAATCTTGCAATTCATGCCTCTTTTTCTTTTTTGAACTTATCTGATGACTTTTGTAGTTCATATAAGATTTTGCCATCTGCTACATTCTATAAAAATCAGTTCCACAGTTTAACAATGCATGGAGTGATAAGAATGTCCCTCTTCTTTGTTGTGTTGATGAATTGTCTGCAATATGTTGAAGGGATAACTTAAGGTGCTTACAAAGACATTTATGCCTGGGAAGGGGAGAGAACACTGCTCCCCTTTTTGAAGCTGTTGGAACAAAACAAAGTAGTAGCTCTACAAAACATTCTTGTTATAATTTTAGGGGTTTCTCCATAAACAGAAAATATTACAATAGACATTGGAAAGTAGGTATATTTGCATAACATTTCCTTAAAAACAGATGACTTTTCTCTTTTTTTTTCTTTTTTAAGACCAGAGAGTTAAAAAAATCAAGAAGAAAAACCTTCTTAAAAATTAAAGAGGTCTTAATAAGTTTGTTCTCTTGTGCAGATAATAGAAAATGTTATGGTAGTTGATGGACTAAAATGTAGAATGAAAGACTGATGAAACAAAATGCAGAAAATGCAGAAAGTATAGTACTTTCCTATGAGGAATACATTTAGAAATCACAACCACAGTAATCTGAAACCACCAATGTAAATGTGTAGAAGTAAATAATACTGTTCAAGTTCATGAAAGGAATTTTTAATCCATGCAGTATATAAAGAATAGAGTTTTCTTGTACCATTCCATTACTAATATTTTTTCGACAAAAAAATATTCATTTCAAGAATAATGTAAAATATGTGTAATTTAATAGTTGCGATATTCAGTGCCATAAAAGGAGAAAACATATGTTGTTATTTTAAAATGTATATGTATGGTGTGCTGCCACTTTGGCTGAAGCATTGGCAAAAAAGCTTTGCTCTAGCACTTGCTTTTAATAAATTACAGACATTATTATAGTGAAGTGAAAACAATGCTCATGCTTTTGCCCCTGTTCATCCACCTTACAATACAGAAGCTGTAATTTTTTTCTCCTTGTGTTGGGGGCAGTTTTCCAAGTAGAAGAGCTCTAAATCTTTGCTGTCCCATAAATATGTGAACATAAACAGTGATTTATTGCAATTTAGTTCCTGTTTTGGTGGAGGAGGTTTATGGTGCTGAGAAAACTCATTAATCTAATTCACAGCTCATAGTATAAACATAACCTTTACAATATATAACGGCAGAAATTATGTGTGGTTATGATTTACTGTTTGTATTTTTGAAGGAGAAAGAAGTGCAAACTTTGCCACTTCCAGTTTTAGTACTCATTGATTAGGTTGAAGAATGAATATGAAACTGCTATAAATAACAATTTATGTGCATTTAGTTTCTGCTTGTTTCAATTTTAATATAAATACTTAAATTTAGAGATTGTAAGAACAGCTTACTGGGAGCCAAACCAGCAACTTTAAAAAGCCTATCACAGACAGAATTGCTATTAACCTGTTCATTTTTTGCAACACTAAATCTACTTAAAAGACAGATTTTTGAAGTTCTTTCCTGAAAATTTGCAAAACACAAAAAAATGTAAGAGATTAAATAACTGTATTGTAGTAGCATGAAATTACCCTTTAGGACTTACATAGTTAGGTATGCATATTTTATTAGGTTTCATACACTCACTGAAGTAGAAAACCTCAATTTTGAATCTTGAGAGGCTGTTAATCTAATAATTTAATATATTCATATCATGTAATGCTATTAGAAGTTTACCTATGCTTCCTCTGAATTTTAAGAGAAAACTGTGATGCTTGAAAAATGAGCATAGTTTTTGTTAAGTGATCAAAAGAACTATCAAATTTTGTTTTTTCTATTTTCACTCACTGTGCAGAAAATCTTGAATAGGGATCACACCTATAATTATGAAATCACAACATCTTTTTATATAGGTTCTGGGATATTGTTAATATGTTTCTTGTACTTATAATATTGTAGACAATATTTTGCAAAATGTGTATGTGATGTCATTGGAATGTGGCATGGTTAGATATATTAAGTTGAAGTCTTTTGAATATGTTACAATTTATATAAAGTTAAAAATATATTAGCAAAAACTGTTAAACAATCAAAGCATAGTTCTTTTAAGGAGCCATATTCCCTGTATAAGACAGTATTTTAATAAAGAATTCATGAAAGTGAAGCTTATATAATATATATGCTTTCATTAATTATTCTGATATACTGATATATCATTGTTACAAATAATCTTAAAATAATGCATTTTACTATTCAGAAATTATGAGAAAGTTAGGAATCATAATAGTGATAAAATATAGTGTAAAAATTTGATTTTCATATTGCAAATGAAGCTTTAATTTAAATTCACTAAAATTATGATAGAAATTCCTCTTGGAAAGATTTTATTATTGAAATATTATATGAATTAAAGGTAATTCATAAACCCTGTAATTCCTTCAAACTGTAATCAAATATTGCTGACTAGAATCTATTTTATAAAGAATGTTGATCACTTATAGTTCATCTTTCATCTGAGATCATTGGTCGTCTCCTTGTGACCAGAATTTATTTCTGAGTCACATTTTTGCATTTATAAGATGTATGGAAGGAAATTATTTTTCTTTACATACTGCTTCACAGTTTTTCCCAATTCCTTTTTTTTATATGGTGACACTTTCTGTATAATGCAAGAAACTAAACTATCTGCTAGTGTAGTACATATTGAAGCAATGTAGGTGTAATATGCTATTTTATTTAAAATATGTACATTAATTTCTAACTTAGCTTTTCTTGATTACTCAGCTTTTGTTCCAAGCTGTGAAAAAAATAAACAAATGAGAGCTATCCCTTCAACTGTTGCTAGGAAGAAAATACTGTGGTGTCTCTAGTCACATCAGAAGAATGGTGATATTCTTCAAGAAAGTATTACTAAAAAACTGGGGAAAATTAAGGAAAAGGACACATTTTAATAAAGGACTTCATGACTTATACATTTAAAATACTATTTTTTTATATGCCTACATATTCATGTATTTTTGAGTACTGAGTAATATATTATTCTGAAAGTTAAGCAGACAAAGCTTGGATGACTCTGGGTAAATTATTTACACCATACGAGGACACTGATGATGCATAATTTTAAAAAATTAGAGTAACAAGTTGATTTAAGCTGAAATTCAGTAGAATTTTTCAGATACTTTCCCTAGAACCTATTTTAATTTTCCTTATTAAAGCTGCATGGTGGAATACATAAACTTTTACTTGTATTAGTTTATTTTTTACAATACATTGAACTATCATGAAGTGATGATCAAAGGAGGTCTTTAATAATATCATTACAGATATTCTACAATCTATCTCTGGGTCTAAAAATTTTTCATTTCTTCAAGCAATGGCAGAAGAGCTAATTACTAATTCTGGATAAAAAATATTGAGTTTTGATGGACTCAGGTAATAGAGAAAGTTGACCATATTATAGAAATGTGAATCATAACAGTGAAATGCTTGGCAATGTATGTTTAAGATTTAAAACATAAGGGCCTTATACTGATCCTAAATTGTATAATCAATAATAATGTATGAACAATGATGTAGTAATGCTGAGAGTTCTGCTAAGGAATTACAACACCCTAAGTGAAGCAGTCTAGCTAATAAGAAAATGTTTTCTTGAATGCTAAATCTACTGAGTGAACAATCAAAACTAAACACTGGCACATTTCAAAGAAATGTTTTCTATAAAGCAAACCAGTCTAAATCCAACAACTCAATGAAGTATTCTAATATTATAATATTCATAAAACCATAAATCAACTCATATATGTTATACAAATCTATAAGTAGGTTTCCCCAGTACATGAAAATCAGAAGAATACAATTCACTTCCAGCTTTGGTAAATCAGGCCCAGGCCTAATCATGCAAACCTGAAGATAAGTTATTATGTTCAATGGAAGACATTTGTATGACAGGCAAGTGCCATTTAATGTAATCCTATCCAAATCTATTCCCATAGTTCACTAATTCATTAGTGGAAATATTCAAGCTGAAGAAAATTTAGCGCATATATGCCAATAATATGTTCCAATGTTATGTGCATCAATGTCTCTCACATATATTGTCTCTCACAGTGTCCTCCTGGACAAAATGTCCAGCATCCGGTTAGGCGAGTCCATCATACATTGGGTGAACATTTGACTGATGGGTTGGGCTCAAAGCATTCTAGTAAGTGGGCTTATGCCGGGCTGGCAACCCATCACCCATTGGGATCCCCAGGACCTAATTTTAGGGCCAGTGTTCCTTAATTTTTTCTTAAATACCTGGTGAAAGAATTATATGTATATTGAGTAAGTTTGCTGGTGATAGCAAACTAGGAGGAGTTTGAGGGTGGAGAGGTCTTACAGAAGGGTCTGGATAGACGAGAGAGCTGGACAATCGCCAAATGTATGAAATTCAACAAGAGCGAGTGCTGTGTTCACCACCTAGGATGGGGTAATTCTGGTTATATGTACAAATTGAGAGACAAGAGGCTGGAGAACAGCCTTTCAGAAGGAGATCTGGGCAGATTGGGTTGTTGGGAAGTTGAATATGTGTCAACAGCTGTCTGAGCAGAAAAAAGGACCCAGCTGTGTCCTGGGGCCCCTTAAGGACAGTATAGCTGACTGGTCAAAGAAGGCAATTGCTCTTCCCTACTACGCATTCTTGCATTGCCACCTCCAGTACTTTGTGTGGTTTTGACCCCCTCAAGCCCTCTGAGAAGCTGTGAGGGAGCTGGGGCTGTTTAGCCTGGAGAAAAGGAGACTCAGGAGTGACTTTCTCACTCCCTACAACTACCTGAAAGTAGGTTGCAGCCAGGTGGGAATTGGCCTCTTCTGCAGGTAATAAGTGGCAGGATGAGAGGAAATGGCTGCAAGTTGCAACAGGGAAGGTTTGAAATTAAATACTATGAAACATTTTTTTAATGAAAGGGCTACCAAGCATTGGAAGAGACTCCTCAGAGAAGTGGTTTAAAAAAGATTTAGATGTGGTGCTTAGGAACATGGTCTAGTTGTGGACTTCACATAGTTAGGTTTACAATTGGACTTGATGATCTTAGAGGTCTTTTCCAACCCAAAAGATTGATTAATATAGGACAAGACTCACCCAAGTAGGCGGGACAGAGACAAACCTGTCTTTGCAAAGACAGGTTTTTTTTAGGGCAAAAGAATACCTGAAATCAGTCTACTAGTGAAATTTTAATTCAAATGTCTCTGATGGTATAAGAACCAGAGGTAATAAAATGAAGATAATTTAGGGTAATAAATTGAAAATCAAACTTCTAAGAAATAAAAATACAACTATATTAATCTTTATAAAGGGACTACATTTTGAGAACTTTCTTTTATGAACAAACCCCATTCACTTACCATAGATGATAACTTACTCTTTTGTATCTTTTTATTAAGTGAGTCCTGGTACCCCTTTCCAAAGCAGTGTTGAGAAAGGTTTTTTTCCCTTGATTATTTTCCTATGAGCAAACTAGAGCACAATGAACACTCATTCTGTCTAGAGTATGCTGATTTACTTTACTCTTTAACATTACACTGATTGTCACATAAAAATATTTTCTATTAAAAGAAACATGGGCGTGTGACACTTATGCTACATCCACCCCTTACAAAAATTAAAATACTTGACAGCAAGTTTTGATGGATTCAAAATTTCCATCAAAGAAACATATCACCAGCATTCTTTTTTGGATCATGATATTCATGTATCCTAAGAAAGACATACTGTGGGTTTAATTGAACAGCATTTAAGAGTAATTCTAAAGGATCACCAACTGTGTCTTCACAGCTCTAGTTCTAGGTGGGAACATCTTGTAGGAGTATAGATTTATCTTCTAAAGGTGCCTAAGTTGCTTCACTAAATAAAGAGCCCAGATCCTTCTAGCTCTGAATATTCACTAGAAACTGATGCTCTTGAAGTGTTACGTGACTCCTTTTATGCCAATATGGACTTGCAGTAGGATATTCAAATTATTTAATTTAGAAACTCTTTGAAATATTGAGATAGTAATCAATGCTGGCTTTGTTTGGTCCCATTTCTGTCCTTTCAGTATCCGAAGGCCACTTTTTTATGTATTTTTCCTCTCCTAGAGTGTTGGAATGCAAGCTCGACACAAGAGTTTAACTCTTATATCATCTTTCAACAATTTGCATGGAGGGAGATTGAGTTCATGTACTCCTAGACAGATGAACTTTGGTTTGAGCAAGTTGTATAATCATTCCCAAGAAGAGGGATAAAAGGACCATTCATTCTAACTGAAGGTAGATATATAAGCAGATGACTAGTTTTATTTCTGCATTTCCAGAGCACAATCCTGACCTCTAATTATATGCTTAATGCTGTTTCAGTGAGCAGCTTCTATATATTTTAAATTGAATATTTTAAATATTCTGACCTCCCATTTTAATTTCTCATGATCTTTTAGATCTTTTCTAGACCACAGTTTTATCTTCCTAGATTTTCCAAGAAAAATTGGAAAGAAGGAGTAGTAAACACCTTTTTAATTGTTTCTTGGGTTTTTTTTGGTTTTTTTTGGTTTTGGTTTTTTTTTTTCATTAAAGCAAGCTGTCAGATTCTCCTTCTTTTGTTAATCAGAGATTCACCAGTATTTCAGGCTGAGCTGAATTTTTCCCTCTCCCTCCTACCAATAACTGCAATAGAAGATTCTGCAAAGGATACATTCTGCTTGAGGTAGGCTCCTCTTCCTTTGCCATATACCCGTGTTGAGAAGGCATAAATCCACCTGACTACATCATACCTTGAAGGGAGACTATGGAAGGGACATTTTTGTCCAACTAATAATAGACCAGGAGTTAGTAAGGCTCCAATAACTCTCAGCTGCTCTTCCACAAGATGTGAAAGACCTTCCTTTAACAGGTCAGAGTCATAGAATAAAGTACAGGAAGATATGTGTAGCTACTGTTTCTATCTGAAAGAGCTCACAATGTATGCATTTCTAGGCAATATGAACGTAGTAAGCCTATCTGCAATGCTGGGCAAGGATAATTCCATGTAAAGGCAGTTTTCTTAGAAGAAGGAATCTTCTTTGTCTTCCCATCCTGAATCCAAAAGCAGATGCAACCTTGATCTAGATAAAAGCAATAGGAATGGCAATTTCATCTCATGATGTATCACCTCTGTGTCTGTAATTTGGTAGGGATGGTAATGGCAATGCGTATAAACTTGGGTTGTGTCTGTTCCTTTGAATTCCTGGATGGAAAGTACTCCTTTTCAGAGAAGTGCTGATTTCTTGTAAAGAATCTGCTACCAACTGGAAAAGTTTCCAGACTGCTCAGCTCCATCTCTAGATTATAAGGATAGCTTTGCAGGTTGACTACTGCTGCTGTTTCTTGATTAAGGTTACAGTGTATCAATACTGTTTTTTGTTGGGGATCAAGAAACTATAATGGGCAATTGTCTACCTATCTCCAAGATCCCTGCTGCTGTCCTTGAAGAGAAAGTTTGGCTTCAAACATAAATTCCTACTACTCTCAGAATAATTTTCCATTTCAGAAGAAATGTGGTAGTATTACTGGGACACATGTAACTAGTTGTTTGCTCTTGACATTCTAGTCCTATGTATTGTTAATGGTAGAAAGCTCTGTATGGTAGGTCAGATAAGTTCTTTACCTGTCTACTTTGTTTTCTTTCTCATCCATTATCTTTGTTTCTCCTCTTTTCACCCTTGGATAGCTGATCTCCACGAAGAGAGAAGACCATATAGCTCATTATTTCATGTTTTCCTCCTCACAGATGGTAAACCCACCTGCAGATCTGCCCTTTTTATGCCATTACTAACTTCATGCTCTGTTTAAACTCTGTTATGTTTGCAACCAGGTCACCTGCTGAGGGAATGGCTACTTCTGACAAGACCCAATCTCCTACTGAGCAAATGGGCTACAGACGCAGAGGCCCAATTATTATTAAGTGTTAGGATAATTGTAATTATAAGTTGAGTGTTTCATTATAATACAGCTGTTGAGGCTTTAATGCATCCCTGTAATGTGCTTTATTCATAAGCTGCATAGAACTGCTGACTTTACAATTTTCTGGATCACATTTATGATAACAAAAGAGGATATGAAAATGAATTCGCTACGGGAGACCTACTGTGTTAGTTACTATGATTCACAAGTTTATTATGGTAATAAAGCAACAAGAGACAATAACATTTGGAACTGAAATACACTAATGATGCTTCATATTGTTCCAAAAACATTATGCAAAAGTGGTAAAAAGTGTTATGATTTGCAGATAGACAAATTCAGCAGATGTCACACTACTGAATAAAAGTGAAGACAGTAATGTTAGCCCCTGAATCATTTGATGCTTCCTTCCAAGTCTTCCAAAGTTAAGACAGTATTTAAGTTGGTTGACTGATTGATTGGCTGGTTGGCAGAAAAAAGGGGATTTTTATTAACTTAACCAATTTCACTCAAATCAATATTTGAGGGACAGACTATGTGATCTTGTCTTCAGTAGATGTTTTCATGTTACATATGTTAGTTTTAGTGTTATAGACCTATATACAGTGTACAGAGGAGTAGTAGCAAATAAGTCTTGTAGCAAAGCCATGCTGTGACCTGTAAAATATGTCATATTAGTGAAGACTGGAGAATCTTCACTAATATGACATATTATGCCTTATGTGTGCTGAAGCATGATAAGCATGATAAGAATAATGGAAAAATCATAATTTAAAATAAGATTAAAATAATAATTTAAAATAAGATTTAAAAAAATATAAAAATGCACCATCTCAGAACACAAGATTTTAATGATAAAAAAGGTATATTATGCAAAAATGATTTTAAAATTCTTTATCATAAACTGTATTGAAAAGATTGTTATAGGAAATTTGTGAAATCAAGAAAAAAATTTAAATGGAATATTTACCTGCAAATAGTGGTAGACATAGAATCTGGTGTCCCTACATGCCACTTAAAATATGGGGAGAAGCATAGTTCAACTGTCTTGGGGAACTGCTTAAAACAGTAAGTTTTTTCATTCCTTGGACATCTACTCAAGTACCTAGTTTTCATTATTCTGAAAATGCTTTATCTACTTAATTTTGTTTGCCAACATGTTTGAGATGTGGGTTTTTTCTGAGATGGGCAATTTTTCTCTAATTGTAAAATTTAATATCAAACTACAGTTAGATGGCTCTTTAAAAAGAAAAAGGGGTTCTGCAAACAAATTTGGAACTATGAGTCCTGAATAATTAGGACTCTGCTGTATGTAGTATTAATCAGGCTCTCTCCTCTGGCTGGTGTTGTGGTGTATACACACTGGACTTAACTGGGGCCTGATGTTAACTAGGAAGTAGAGCAAAACTCTGTGTAATTGTGGTTGCCCACTTTTGACTTTATGGAAATTACCGTCTCCTCACAAGAATTTCTATGAGTGAATACATAATGTAGTAGATTATTAGGCAAAAAGTGCTTTTCTCCACTCTTGTATTGAAGAGTTCCAAGACTGAGTTCCGAGAAGCTTGTGGTGGAAATTTCTGGTAATTTTCCTATAGTACAAATAGCTAGATAGTTGATCTAATTAAGTTTCTTTTTGAAAAAAAGATCATTTGAAGATTTCTTACACATTGTAATGGTTTAACCTCAGTTAGCAGCTCAACCCCACACACTCACTTACTGGCAGGATTGGGAAGAGGATCAGAAGACTGAAAGTGAGAAAAATCTTGGGTTCAGATAAAGACAGCTTAATAGATAAAATACAAGCCATGTGCTCAAGCAAAGCAAAGCAAGAAATTAATTCACTGTTTCCCCTGGCCAGGCAGATGTTCAGCCATCTCCAGGAAAGCAGGGCTCTGAGCATTATTCTCTTTCTTCTTCTTTCTCCATCTTTATCTGCTGAGTACGATGCCATACGGTCTGGAATATCCCTTTGGTCAGTTGAGGTCTATGTCTTCTCCACACTTCATGTGTACCTCCAGCCTCTTTCCTGGTCGGGTGGTACAAGAAGCAGAAAAGGCCTTGGCTCTGTATAAGCCTTGCTCAGTAATAACAAAAAGTGTCCATTATCAGCAGTTTTCAGCACAAATCCAAAACACAACCCTATAACAAATACTCTGAAGAAAATTAACTACACTTCCCCAGCCAAAACCAGCGCATGTATTAAATAAAAAAGGCAGCTGCCTTATCTGGATGGACTATATGGCTGTCTGCTTATCTTCAAAGGAGTTCCTCCTTTGACTCAACAAAGAACTTTATGGTAGATAAGCTGAATTACCTCCATGGGGCCAATTACCTAAAATCTTGGTGAGGCAGTTGTTTAAAAACATGCCTAAACTAGGATGCCATGGAAGAATGTTTAGTCTTATACTAGTTGGGTTGGAAGGAGCCTTTGAAAGGTTCCTGCAATAAACACTGACATATTCAACTAGAACATGTTTTTTAAAGCCCTGTCCAAACTGACCTTAAATGTTTCCAGGAATGGAACAACTCTAATGTCTATGGATAAACACTTCTGGTGTTTGACAGTCATTGTGAAAAACATGTCTTTTACATCTTGTCTAAATCTGCGCTCTTTTAGTTTAAAACCATTACCCCTTATTGTTTTGTGATAGGACATGCAAAAAAGTTTGTCCCCATCTTCCTTATAAGCCCCCTTTAATCACTGAAAACCTGCATAGGTCGCTCCAAAGCCTTGTCCACTGATGTGGCATTCCATCATTAAAGGCCGCTGGGTTGGTCAGGCGGGGCTTGTCCTTGGTAAGGACATGCTGATGGTCTCGAATCACAACCTTGTGCCTTTGCATAGACTCCAGGAGGTTCTGTTCCCAGCCACAGAGGTGAGGCTGTCAGGATGCTATTTCCCAAGCTCCTCCTTTCCACTCTTACTAAAAAATCACGTAGTCTTGAATTAATTGTCAAATGAATGTTATAAGATGCAATGGCCCATCCTTCACAGTTCTGATCAGTTTGAAATCTGATGAGTCTCAAATTACCCTACTATTCTTAGCCACTTTTCCTGCATTGATTATAGAGAAATTCACAGCATCGAAAGATGAAATAAGAACTGTAAAAGAAGACTGGAGTCTTGAAAAATTTCACTAGATTCAAAAGTATTTGGAAATGTGGAAGATTTAAAGTTCACTTGAAATGTGTAATAAATGGGTGGCAGCAGAAGACATTTAGAGGCAGTCATATTTCTAAAGCAGCTATTTCTGAGGCATTACCTGATTTTAATACTGTTCAGTTAATTCAAGCAGAGGAGGCTAGCTCTATAAGTATTAAAGATATAAGAGGTACTTAGCTTCATGTAAAATAGATGGAAAGGTGCTTTTAATAGAGTTTATTAAAAGGAAAGCAGAGAGAAATTTGTAATGCATCTATGAATGAGATCTCTTGCAATTTGGGGGAGCAATTGGAATCCCCTATTGTAAAATAGAAATAGAAGGAAAATTTAAAAGTAGGACAAACAAACATTAAAAGAACCTGACTGAAAACAAATTTAAGATAACAAAAAACCCAGAATTTGTTAAGCAAAGAAGTTACCTGAAAAAACTGAATATGATGGAAAATGGATAGGATTTTCGAACTGTTGGAGAATGTACTATGCAGAATGATATTAAAATAGAAAGATATGAGAAATTAAAAACTGAAGTCAATTCAGAACTATGCACAGCAGAGTACAAAGCCAATTCATCACATTTTGGAAAAAACTCCAAGAAATTATTATGACCGTAAGAGATTGCAAGTATCAAAACAGAAAGTGCCTTATTTACAAAGAGAATAAACTATCATTGATTTAGAAGGCCTATTTCTAAATTATTATAGCAATAAAAGAATGGATAAAAGCTGTATAGGAACTGTACTAATTTGAGTGAAACAAAAGGGACTGTGGTACATGAAATAATGAAATTAGTACTGTTAAAGGGATCCATAAGTAACAAAAATGAGACAGGATAATTATTTGGGTCTTAACCAGATTATTTTGTCCACAAACCTAATTATGTGTTTGTATAAATATTTGTGCCAGTATATGGGAAAATTGTCTCTTTTTTTCATTTCTACAAGGACTGTACCACTAATGATTAGGTTATACCTGGTCACTCATTTGACTTAAACATAAATGAAAAAAAATACTACTGAATATCAAGATAGCACAGAGGAAAATTCTGGAAAAGCTCACCATACTCTAAAATAGAGTTTAAAAAGGACATTTGGTTTTAATCTTGATATTAGGCATTGAAGAGAAAATGTATAATAACTTGTTTATTAATAAAACTTGTTTATAAATAATAACTTGTTGTAATTGTATAATAACCGTATTTTATTATTTCTGAACCATAAGAAAAATGCAAAAATCATGGAGAAATGGCTAAGAAAGCTAGGGACTTATCCATACAGATAGGCTCAAGAAAGAAAATACCTAGAAATTTACTTTTTCATTTAACTGCAGTGGGAAACAATGTTTGAGAGTTGGCTGATGCCAGGTAATTTGATTTACTATCCCAGTTCTGGCATATGACCATATAAAACTAGAGCTCATGTTTGTGCACACTGTATGGCTTCTTGGAAAGTGCCATTCCTCTGATTGCTGTCTGATGTTCAACTCATGTTGCATATTATTGGGAAATACAGCAGATTTATTTCATTGCATAGATACAGATAATTTTTGCACAGATGATATTTTGTTCTGAAAAGTGTCAGTAAAGAAATGTGGCCAGGGACTATAGCCAGTCTTGGAGAGAACCATAACTTCTGGACTTAATCTAAACAAAAAAACCAAGGAAAAATTAAGCTTTTGTTATTCAAAATATACCTGGCAAGAAATTAAGATGTAAGAGAAGATCATTGGCATGCCTGCCATAGCAGAGAAGAAAGGATAATCCCAGAGTGCTACAGTGCAAATTTGGCCAATAAAGATGACATACAAATTCTAATAAAAATGTACAGGAATAAAATACATTTTAAAATTTTATTTATTTATACTATTTTATAGCATTACATAATTGTTCAAAAATTAACTTTAGCCATTTAGAACTGTTATGATAAACAAAAAACTGATATGTGTCTGTTGTATTCTAGTAAACATATCTTTGCAACTTTTCTTCTGGCAGGTTAATTGCCTGGGCATTTTTTACAATACACCTGAATTTCTGCTTTGACTGCACTGCCTTATTGATACATGTATGCTAAAAAAGCTTGTGTTTCATGATGGCTGTTCTAAATGCCATGGATTATTTAAACAACTACATTGTATTGTGTTCATATAAAGAAAGTAAATCTGTTCTTAGTTTTAGGTATGAAAATCTTTAGGGGGAAATTGGTGGCTCAAATTGACTGTGAGCTACTTACTGACCCTTTCTGTGATTCATTACTGAATTTCTAATTGTGTTGACAAATATTTTCCCCTACAGATGTACAGATTTCTACCCTAAATGTACAGCTCAGACAGATTCTGTACTTCTAGATCCAGTTTCTGGAACAATATTTAACTATTTTTAAAAAAGCATGACAACCTAGCCTTTCTGAAACACCTAGAAAACTCTTTATACAGTGCTTGTTTTTCTTTCAGGATTTTTGGTCACAGACACACAAAAATACTGTCAGGTTCCATTTAAAATACTAATTTGTAATCTTTGTTTTATCTTTCAGGTAAATAGTTGCATATTTTTCAGATCACCTTTATATATCTTAGTGACTGAAAAGGTAGAATTAATTTATTAGGAGAAAGTCAAGTTATTAAGCAGGTCATTGATCATTTTCTCTTTGATAATGGGAGCTTCATTGTCCTCATGTTCCTGTTTTCCTGCTCAGGAAGCAGGGTGGCTGGAGAACAACTGGTGTTACTATTAAAGACTGAGTCAGAGAAAGTATTTTCCTCATCCCTTATCACTGTCTTTTCCCACACTCCCAATAAAGAATAAAGGTTCTGCTTTGCCCTCCTTTTTCTGCTAATCAATTTGTAGAAATTTTTTATAGTATTTTATAGAAGTTGCCAGATTAATTCTTCTTTGAGCTTTGGCCCTTTCAATTTTCTCCCTTCATAACCTCATAATATCTTTGTAATCATCCTGAGCTGCCTGCTTCTCCTTCTTCTTCTTCCAAAGGTTATAAATGTTCCTTTTTTTCCTTGAGTTCCAGCCAGGTTGGTCTTCTCCACTGGCTCATCTTTTGGCACAAGGTGATGACCTACTCCTGCCCCTTTATTATTTCCTTCTTGAAGAATGTCCAACCTTCCTGGGCCACTTGGCTTTTCAGCATTGCCTCATGAAGGACTCTCTCAACTAATCTCCTAAGCAGTCCAAAACCTGCCCAGCTGGAAGTGGAACACTTTTATTGTCCTTTCTGACAATAAAATATCAGTCAGATGCTTAATAATGGTGCTACAGCATTCGGTATTTTTGAACTACGTGTTTTGTAAAAGAAAATACTTCTAAAATTTTAATGTTGTTGGTTACTGGTTAATATTTTATACCTTAAAAGCTTATTGTGAAAAATCATAACTGGTCCAGCATAACGGGACCATATTTTTCTTTCTGCTGAGACTCATATTGGGTACCAACAGCCAAACCTCATCTAATAAGTGAAGCAGTCTGCTGAGAAACTTAGCTTCTAGTGATTTGGAAAAAAAATTCAGCATTTTCAAGGCTAAATAAATGTAACTATGAAGTTTAAAGGGTTTATCTTTAAAGATATTTAGTATGCAGTCTTGAGTTACAAAACTCATTACTCTAAATAATTTCTTCCTGTGAAACCAGGAGACCCAGGACGTCTAAGAAAGCTTAGCAAAATCATTTTATGTCAGTGTTTAAACAGCTGCATTGAAGTAAGAAGTTAGCTGCATGCAGGCTATGAGTGATGAAGTGTCTTCTACCTGGCAAAAAAGAAGAAATACTGAGACTTGTCAGAGTTTTTGTTATAACAAAGGGTGCAATGGTAAACTAATTGGCTGTTCGTGAATAACTTTGTTGGAATCAAATTGCCTAGGAAAACAAAACAAATTTTTAACAACCCCTTACCATGTCCCCTGTGCTTCTTGAAGAGCAATTGTGGTCTTTGATTCCTGTTTTATGTATCAGATCCCTGACTTATGAGTCATGCAAGTGTGTCACAATATCCTACCATATGTTGAGCTATGTTGGAACTATAAGAGTGTGAATGATCAAGCATTCACTTGAGATGACTGTAGAAGACACGTTATAGTGGCAATATCTGTCAACTTGGTTTTCATTTCTGTCTGTAAAAAAAAAAAAAAGAAATAATCCTTTGACATTTTTAAGGGAAAGATACTAAAGCGCTGCTGGGTTTCAAGGGTTTTTTGAAATTTCTTTTTTTTTTTTCTTGGTTTTATAAGAAAGTGAAAAATCACTGGAAAGTGAAAGAGAAGAATTCAGGTTTTTTAATTTTTAAATGCCATGGCATCATTATTCTAGTTGCAGGAACTATCTATAAATGTCAAATGACAGAAAATATAATTCTGCTTTATACAAAAAAATTCAAAACTTTCAATTTACTTCCAATATGGATGGGTTTTATATTTGATTAAGAAAAACAAAAGAATCTATTTCAAAGGTCTCTCAGCTGGAAATTCTTGCCAGAAAAGCTCTTCAGTGGAAGTATTTAATAGTATTGCCTCAAAAAAATAGCCAAATTGAATTCCCAGTTTGTTGTATCAAATGTACAGTGAATATTTCCCTCATTTGAAGAAAATAGAATATATTAGTATACGGAAATACTATATCATACCAGACAATAACAGAATAAATTAAAAATACTTCTTTTTAGTTGTTGTCCTATAGTTACATTTTTTTTCAAGATAAACATTTTCATTTTACAAGAACTTTTTCTGTAGCAGGTGATTTCCTAGGAAGTAAAGCACACATATATTTAATTTCTGATCTCTAAAATGAGCAACTGTTATCATATGGAGAACAGCCTCTCTACATAAACATAATGATTCCGGATGAAAAGTGTCTTAGTCTAACATACATTTCTGTGCAGGATAAAATTACACACAATAACAGTAGCTAAGATGAAATTGCTGCTTAATTCTTTGTGTGTTATAATTTAAACATGAGAGTTAATAAAGCTGAGTACAGCAACACTGTGACCAGTATGAGA
Source organism: Camarhynchus parvulus (assembly GCF_901933205.1). Lineage (NCBI taxonomy): Eukaryota > Metazoa > Chordata > Aves > Passeriformes > Thraupidae > Camarhynchus > Camarhynchus parvulus. The sequence continues at coordinate 53,171,832 of NC_044571.1, read as the reverse complement.
AAATCCTTGTTTAATTTAAATAAACTCTTGTTTATTTGAATAAACTACTAAAAGGGGCTAGGTAGTGATATTGGGATTCAGGTAATTTGAAGCATCTCAAAATCATTGTTCTACTCAGATTTCTGAGAACCACATTTACCAGCTTTGTTTTGTTGTGCAAACATTTTTTTTTGAGCACCAGCCAGGTTCCAGAAGTACAGTTTTAAACCTTATAGATGGGTGATTTTATTCATCACCTCAGACAGTGGCATCGAAATTTCATACTGAGAAGAGTCAGGTCAATAATTACTGTGATTTTTGAGGATGTCTGTTAACTGTCCCAATCAAAGCCATAAATTAACTTATTAACTGCTTAACATAGATGAGTTACTCTCATCTATGCAACCTTCCAGTTTAGAAAGGGCAGTGATATAATACCTGGAATATTTGATACTCAGAAGACAACCTCTCCAAGACTGGACCCTCAATTATTTATGGCTTACATACTAAGCATATCAAATGGCTTAATTTAAGGTTATTTTCAGCTGAATGAAGAGATGTGAAAAGAGAATAAGGAGCTGTCTTTTTTGTTTTGCTCTTGTTCTGTCACAAGGCTTTTTCCTATAATGTATCTATTAGCTATCTCACAGAGTTTGAGGAGAGGCAAGAGGTCATTACACCTTTACTGCTCAGTTGTAGAGCACTCAGAACTTGTTTATAAAACACAGGTGTATATAGAAAATAAGGTACATATCTCCCTTTGGTGTATTCTCTTTGTCTTAATTTCTTCTAAACCAGCCTGATTTAGAAAGTAATAGACCCATCTTTAAAATGTATTTGCATATAAATGGCAATATGGAAATATAAATTTCTTCAAGAATCAAGGAGAATCAGATTCAAACCATTAATCAAAAATAATAATACACATGTAATTTTATTTATTCCATTAAATATTCATTGGATTGTAACAGTTTTTTGCAATTACTTAGCCAAATTAGATTCAAATGGATGGCCTAGTGGTCATTGCCTTAAAAACCCATAATAATCCTTTCAGGCATTCATTCCCATAGGAGCACTTAAAAGTGAGCTTTAGTTTATTACTGTGATAAGATAATTTTAAGTTTTAGAGAACTAACATGGGAAAGGGGCTGTAATAACCTCCTGGCATGTTTAAAGACCACGAGCTAAGAATATTCTACAGCAGAGTACTGAAGAATTTTCTATGATTTAGCATAGCATTGAAAATCTGTTGAATATCTGGTTCTGAGACAAAATATTTTTTATCTTCTCCTCTTTACTTTGTACCTTTTAATTTGTCCAAACCACTTGCCTAAAACATCTGAATTCTTGGTTTTATCCAGCTTTTACTTCTGTATGTTAATTGTAATGTATTCATTATTAGTACATGGGCAAGTATACTTCAGCTTTCATTTTGGTTAAGGACTCACACTGTGTGAAAGAAAGGTTGAAAAACTGCTATTTTCTGTCTCTACCAATACAATGGATAAACTACTAGGTGTCCCCTGAATGGCACCTTTTTCTTTTTCTTTTTTTTTTTCCTTTTTTCTTTTGTAAGAATGAGCTAAGAAAGCAATCCTATCCTAATGGGAAGAATACAAAATCAGATAATTGTGAATTTGTGAGTGACTGCTCTATTGACGCATAACATATTCACTAACATTAACTGGGCCAAGTGCCATACAAAGCAGTCTCAAGCTTTCTGGATTCTATGCTCCTTTTTCACTTGTTAACCACCTCTGAGACTCAGAGCTCCCTTTGGAGGAGAGTGCTTGACTGTTGAAAGTATCTTCCTCATGAATCAGAAGCTATTCAAAACGTGGATGTTTAATATTCTGAGATCATCTCAAGCTGCCTCAATTGGTCTCAAGAGGGCTGTTAGTGTTTAAGATATCAGTGTCATGGTGCCAAACTTGATCTAGGGAGGCACAGTGAGGGCAGAACAGAAGAGCAGTGGCATGAGTCATTACTGAAATGATGCCTACATGGCTGCTATGGTTAAATGTCCCACTTTTTGTAGATGTACAATGACTATTGACAATGCAAAATCCTACTTACACAGTAGAACATAACTAGTATGCAGTGGTGCTGCTAATTTTTAAATAAGTGATTTAGGATTACTAGGTTAGATTAAGAAGTTGTTCTTTCAACACCCTTGAGAATGTAATGGAGATAAATCTGTAATGTGGAAAATGAGGTTATGTAGATGTATTGAGGGCTGGAAATGCGATATGAGATCTTAACTTGGCCTGTATTTTATGCTGTGTAGGTGGTTTTGTCATGGATGCCCTGTATCTGAATTTTTCAGGTATTATGGATTTTTTCTTTCATGCTCCAGCAGTAGAAATATTTATGAATACTATGTTATATTCACACTTATTTCTAGAAAAACATTCAGAGTTCTGTATATTTCTGTTAGAGAAAACAAAGATGTTACCTGCATCTTGCACTTTGAGGAGACATGGGAATTTTTCAGTTCCTGGGAGAGATGATTGTGCAGCCATTCAGCCTTCAGAAAAGTTACAAATTTTCTCATCAATTAGCCAAAGTAACTGAAACTTCTTTAGACACATTAGATTTCTCATTCTAATTTGGTCACTGACTTCCCTTATATTGGTGTCTTAAGCATTGTCCTAAATTCCAGGTTAGTGGATATGGTGACATGATGACAAGGTATTAAAAATTTTGCCTTTTCATATGGTCAATTTCTTCCCTAATTTCTCTCCAGGGTATTGATCCATTGACTGTACAAATTACACTCATGCTCTCTTACTCCTGGGCTTTCTGTGTTCTGAGAGATCTAGCTATGTCTCTGGAGTAAAATTTGAGCATGGTTTAAGTGAAAGCTTTCAATAGTGACTCATAGACATCATCTGTGTACTTGACAGATGTTAGACATACTGGGTATGTACCATGTACTTCTTTTTGGCCTGGAAAAACCTCTACAACTACTCAAAAACTCTGTCTACACATCCACTAGCTCTTCAATTTACATCGTAACTGGGATAAAAACAAGATTTTTTACCCCAGCTTTGTATTTTCAGATAAAGTAAAAGAGCAAATTAAAAGTTAATATTATTAATCTTATATTGTTGCGCCTGAGATGAGATGAGATGCAATGAGATGAGATGAGATGAGATGAGATGAGATGAGATGAGATGAGATGAGATGAGATGAGATGAGATGAGATGAGATGAGATGAGATGAGATGGATTGTGAAGAATACTGAAATGCATACCATTGAAACCAAGAAGACAGGGGAAGAGGTGTTTTGGTTGCATGAGCAGCCATTTTAATATGGTGTACTCCAGGAAGCACTTTGAATACTGCATTCAAACACCTTATTATGGATTTACAACATTTGAAAGATGAAACCTGATCCATTCAAATAAAGATAAGAATATGCATGAATAGCACTTTGGCAATTCAAGACATTTGGGAGATGACAAACTTTATCTGGATTTGATAGGGTTTTTCTTTTCTCCTATTTCTACTATGGGGTTATTCGTAAGAGAAAAGAGCTGAAAAGATAAATTTAATACTGAATTTTTTTCAAGATCATTTATTCTGTATTAATGTGACCCCATGCTGCTGTCATGGCCAGTGAGACCTATTATCACATGCAGAATATTATTTGTAAAAGTTACAACTACCTGGGGGCAGCATTAATTATAGCAAGCAATTTAACCTCAGAAAAGATAAAAATCAATTGGTGAAGCCTGAATGGAAGCCACACGGCTGCTCTTTAATTCATATTAGAAAAACAGAATTTGTCTTCCTAGAACTGGATACTAACTGTATGCTTTTAAAAGAAAATGGTATGCTTTAAAAAACTCTTTCTCTATTTCTGAAATACTAAACAATGGCCAGAATCATTTATGAACTCTTAGGCACAAAAAGAATCCCTGCCTTTGTAATCCCCACCCTGAGGGATGAGACACAGCCTTTGTAAGGTATCTTACTACAATTCAGAGTTAACTGTACTGCAACTGTAACTGTAGTTCCACTTCAATAATAAACTAATTGATTGTTTAACTGATTTAGGGAGTTAAGCTAAGGAGTGAAAGACAAGAAATACATGTTTTTGCATTGGAATATAGTCTGTGTGTACATGTTGAAAGACTAATCACTTCAAAGGGCACAAAAACATTTGTGGATAACAAGGATGGTTAATGCACTCTCTGAAGGCATGCAGAATTTTTAGTAGGGGTCTTCAGTTACCAGAGAGTCTAGTCAATCTTGTTGTAATTATAAAATAACTCTTTACCAAAGAGCAAGGATAATTTGAAATATGGACCACTGCATCATTTCTCCCAGGTTTTAGAAGCTGCTGTAACTATATTGGCTATATCAAGCTGGGAAGTGGTGCACACTTGCCAACACTTGTTACTCATTTAGAGCAGTTTTTTGAACTGAATGAGTATTATTCAAGTGAGGGTTAAAGCATAAATGTAATATGAACACACATTTTCAGGTGAAATGAAGTAATTTGTTTACTGTTAGCTTGTGCATTTGTCTTTACCTGACCTCTAGCATGTTTCATATAGATTGAAATTAATATTTATATAATTTTGAGCCATAATATACTAAAATCTGTTTCAAAGGAGCAAGCAAGCATATGTTGTCTCCCAGCTGGTTTAGAATTTCAGACCTTGAAAAAAAAGTAATTTAATCTATACTATAGAATGACTCAGAATTTAAAAAAATTACACAAAAATATCTTTGGGATTTAGGAAAGTAGTAAAGAGGAGTAGAAAAAACCTATGCAAGATATGCTCCTTCTAAATATATTTTAATATGTTTTAGATGATTTGCCTAATTCTAACTTTACATTGTTTTTAAATTGCTGTAAATGTAATAATCTTGATCAAGTTATTTTTAATTTACGCAGGTCTAATTGAGATTTGAAGAACACCCAGATGTGCACCCATGATTGCTGCTGTATTTGGCAGTAAGTTTTTGTTATTTCTTGGCCAAGTTTAAACAATGAAGCTGTCTCATTTTGAGACTTTGAAATATCTTTTGTGTTACTGTTCCTTCCAGCAGCTGTAGCAATAGTTTATGACCTGCCCTAATTGAGCAGATTAGAATTTTCCTGAAATGTTGCACTTTCTGTATGTCATAATCGTTAGCTCTGATAGAAAATCTTTCTTCAGTTCTTGGACTCTGAACTGCAATCAGGATCAAGGATCAGACAGCTAGAGTTAAGTTACCTTATTCTCCTTTATATAAAGATCACAGAAATATGAAGAATAGAGACAAGTAGTAGAACAGTATTACTTTGTGCTTCTTTGTATGTTTGTTTAGTGCTTGGAACCAGTAATTTCAAGACAAGATATATTCCTGTAAAAATGCCTTCCTATTAGTTTGGCTGGCATTTCAGATGTTTTGAAATAAATGAGAAAATAACATTAAAAAATCACACATTCTTTCATCTTGATACCTATAAACACTCATCTAACTATGGAGAGTGAAAGCATTGGAAGCTATTTGCTTACAATGAAGAGATACCTAACATAAAATCCATTTTGGATGGTGATTATAAAGGATATTCAAACTGCTGGTTGTTGATGGGTTAAAGTACATTCATTGCATGAAAATAGGCATTGACACTTCTAAGCAAAGGTTTTAATAAAGGTGGATGAGATTTCTTCAAATCCTTCAAAATTGCTGTACTTCTAAGTGTAAAAAGATTCATATAATTCTGGTTTACAAATAGCCTAGGATATTCGATCTACCCTTACTGCAATAGGTGGTGAATCGATACTTCCATACACTTCCTTCAAAGGTATCATGCTTTCAGATTGTTGGGACCCTAACTGATGTCAACTGATTAAAGATACAAGCAGACTGTATGTTCTAGGCTTTCATAAAATATAATAATGATTTTTCCATATTGATACAATGTTATGAAAAAGAAACAATCTGCAGAACGCTTTACCATTCCCAAGACTAAAAATGTTTGTTTTCAGCGAGCTATGACTTTATTTGCTATGTAGTCCTGCAGTTGGTGAAGAATGGCATCACAGTTCTCAAATACCTTTCATGTAGTTCCTGTTATATTAAGTTTCACAGGGATAACATATCACGTATTACAATTAACTGATTATTCCCATATATTACCTCCTTTCTCTAGAGGGGTTACTGTAATTATTTCAAGTGTAAGACACACAGCAATTTGTCTTCCTGGTTGAAATGAAACATTACTTCACAGATACCTATTTCCAATAGCAATGAACTTTCCCTCAATTAGTCTAGACAGAATAGTCTCTGATAACCCTACTGTGAAATTACTGAAAGAGCAGACAGAAATCCAGCTTGATTTTGAACCTCATCTCCTCTAGTTGCAGAGAAATCCAAACAGCATGCCATTTATCATATCCTAAATTAAACAGATGGAGAGCTGCTGTAATTTTTCAGTGGACCGCATTGTCATTTGCAAGGTTACTCAGAAATCCTTTGATAAATGAACCACGTGTATATGCTGCAACTTTGTTTTCCTACAAAAGCACACCTTGTCCAAATTCTACTTCCTAGTTGATCTACCTTTTTTATATTGTGTTACAAAATGAAGCACAGGAGGCTCCCTCTGAACATCAACGAACAGTTTTTAACTGTGAGGGTTTGTCCTGGTTCTTGGCAGGACAGAGTTCATTTTTTCACAGCAGCTGTAAGGGGGCAGAGCCTGGTGTGGGCATTTATAGATTGCCGTTCTTAACTGACATGGGATGGAATAAGGGATTCTCACTTCTGAGGAGGAGGAGGCGTGGATTATGGTCAGGAAGGGAAAGGTGGCCCATAAAGGACCTGCTGCCATTTTGTTGTTATTTTGAGTGCCACAGGATACCAGGTTGGTCGGTGAGCCTCTTTGCATGGAAATCACCCTAGTTTTGTAGATTTTTGTTATTAATAATGATGCTGTTACTGTTTGTTTTCTTATCTCACTGCTGTTTGCCATATATTGTTCTTGCCTCTGCCTTTTGTCTGTCACACCAGAGGGAGTGGGGGGAAGGGAGCAGCTTGTGGTTTTCATTTTAGTGGAAGCTCCAATGAGAATGAACTGGAATTACTGGAAAGAAGGACAGAGCAGACAAGAGAGTAGTTATATGAAAAGTGAAGGCACTGGGTCCACAGGATGCAGCATGTATATTCACTGCAGTTTAGAAACAGCTGAAAACTTCTGATCTGCAGTCAGCTGTATTCTAGAAAAGTTTAGATTTTTATGTCAGTGTAGGGTAGTGTCAATATTTAGTGTGCTAATGAGAAGAATATCAGTATATGAAATCCAGATTCCATTAAAGTCATCTAAGTCTGTGCTTCCCTGAATCATGTTTAACTTCAATAGACTTGAATTTAATTGCAGATATTTAAGAAGAATATAGAAAAAAAAATGTAGCTTTGTTAGGCTTTGGTGGTTGAAGCATTAAAATACTAGAAATATTTGGTATTTCAAGAATAGTTTGCAACAGACAAGCATAATCTTTCATATATGTTAGTGCAGATAATATAAAAGATCCACACATCCAAAGACATAATTGTGTCAAATAATACAATAAAATGAATATAGTAAATGCAACATAGCATAACATATTGTTTCTAGAACTCAAGTGTTCATTTGTTTTTCAATCAATAATAGTCAATGAAAATTAAATAATAATCAATGAAAATGAGCAGTGAAAGTATCAACATTCTAACGTTCACATGACAAATCTTTTACGCATGTAATAAAGAATTTGTGGGGTTTTGGAATGTTTAGAGCTGGAAACTATTACTTTATATTCTGTATTTTTTTTTTCAGTGAACTCCTGGGGGATATATTTAGATTTGCTTGTACTTGGTTCAGCTACACCACTAATAACTTTGGTTAACACACCCCCTTTGATCACAGATTTAAGTCATGTCAGAGCTGATTCATTCTGCAGATGAACTGAGGATAAACAGCTTGCTATTCTGTTTTCGTAGGAGGTATTGGAAGTCCTGTGCACCTTGCCTTGACACTCAGGGTTCTGTGCCAGTGAGTCTGAAAGTTGCCTTTTTGCATTACTGCATTTTGGAGCCTAGAAAACAGTAGCCTCTATGTGATAGTGATGCTAATGCACATTTCTAGGTTATTTTTTATTTTTTCCTATGTACCTTATCTTTCTTGGGAGTCTACTTCCAACTCATTGCTCCAGTATTTCTTTAGTCACAGGCACGAACAACGCCACAAATCTGTTAACTTTATTTTCTGCTCATCCAGTTGCTAGACGATCAAAAATGGCTCTTTATCCTGGATATATCTGCAATCTACCAGTATTTCAGATCGTCCTCTCCTTTGATCGCTGTGCAAATTATTGTTCTTTAATGTGGAAAATTTCAACTTCAGCATGGCAGTGTTTCAGTTATGAAGTCTGTGTATTTTGAAAATGTCTTTCTTATGGTTTGGGAAAGAAACAGTCTCTTATACTTACATTTCTTTCTATTTTAGGCAAGAACACTGATCATCAAAAATTTTGTAATGATAGGAGTTGTACAGGAGAGTCATTTCATGGTTGCTATGCCAGAAAAGTTGGAAAGATAAACAACATGTTTCAGAGACTTGATTTAGTCAGAAAAAATTAGAAATTAATTTTTTAATAATTCCCTTAGATACAAGTAATTTTCCTGTCCTACTAAAGAACCTTTGTCAGAAGTCTTTCAGAGTTTCTTTCTCATTTATATTCTGTTGCATCCCCTTATTTACAGTTCCATTATTTTAATTCACCTTTCAAGCAGAAGTTCAGTTGTAAATATGTGTTCCAAATGCATCTTGTTGACCTTTCCAAGACTCATGAATAGATGGTGCTGTCAATCAGATAGACTTTAATGATAAAGCTAGCCAATTGGTTCTAGAGAGCTCTACCAGGACAGGGGATCTTGACCATTATGGAGCAGCATGATGCAAAATTTTCCTAGGGAGTTTTTGGGTCTAACTGTTAGAAATGGGAATTTCAGTATAGAAGTAATGCATCTGTCAGCACACATAATGGGAGTCCAATCTGTGGGAATTTGATTGTGTTTTTTTTTTTTTGTAATTAATGTTTTGTAGAGGCCTAGTTGCAAATACCTTGTACAATAATTAGTTCTGAAATATAAGCTTTTTATTTAGTCATCAACCTCAGTACCAGATGGATATTGACTCTTTATAACTCTCATATCCTTAGAAACACCACACTAAAGCATGACAACTTACATTTGAGTAAGAGTTTGCAACAAAGAATTCTCTCATGATGTCTAAACCTAGCAAAATGTACGGAAGAAGAGACTTCTGAACTTGCAAGGACTATTCTTTAAGAAACTACACAGTATTTAGATAAGATTTATTGGAACTTTGGTTGAAATGACAGCTCAACATCCGCTTCAAAGTAAGTTCAATTAAAATAGCATTCCATCACAGGATATTAGTTTCATGGTGCAGAGAGAAATTATAGGCTGATATTTGCATATATGGAAATATATAAGAGGAATGAAGCACATAGAAAGAGGAGCAAGCAGCAGTAATTATAAAATTATTTTGTTGTTATAGCTATCTGGCAAGATAATTTTATAAGTGGCTTAAGAGAAAAATATGTCAACTCACTACTGAAAGATCAAAAATTGCCTTGCTATACTATCCTCTTTTCCTCTGTCTAGGTTTTCTTTAGGTTATTAATTTCCTGGTAAAAATGAAAAAAACAAAACCCCCCAACCCCTCACCTTCAAACAGAAATACAGCAAAAAGTCCCTAGAAGGTACAAAGATATAAAGTTTTCAAGAAAACAAGAGAAGTTTTACAATTACTTTCATTCTTTTTTTTTTTAGAAAAAAGGAATGAAGCTAAAAAGTGTTTAATGTCTTGCACAACAATTTCCAAGTGTTTAGGTGGGGTTTGTGTCACTAAGTATAGAATTTAGATGTGTCTATCCGAGCTTTTTATGCAGGTCTTTCCTCAAAGTCAATAAAATCTGGTTTGATATAGTGAATGGAGATTAGGACATGATTAATTTCATTGTAAAACAGGCATTAAAATTGTTCAGCATAGCTGCTTCTTTTTATTCACTGCTAAGAGACATTACAAGATTTTTTTAAACACATATAAGGTTTCTCTTCTTGGATGGAACTTGGACATCTGGATTTATCCCATTAATTAGTATTGCTTGTTTCCTTTTTTTGTGCCTTGATTTCTTTCTTGTCAAAAGTATTTCTCATATTTATGTTTTTTATACTATCTAGGACAGATGGATGCAAAGTGCTAAGAATAGTCAAAATTTGCCTTAGATTGGGAGTCATCAAAGTATATGTAGTTTTTAAATTGATCTGTGATACTAGGACCAGACTCTCCGTTCCCAGAGTAGCTTCACAATATATTCTAAGATGTGATTTCTAAACCAGTTTCCATTTTAAAAATATATGAAGACTGAATGGTCTGCATCATGAACTAGTCAAATACAGAATTTTTACAGGGAAATGAAACAGGCAGCTGCTGATACTTACATTTTGGGAATGTGCAACATGAGATGACAACCTAATAAATCTAGGTATTCTTAGACTATCTCAAATATATGCAATAAAGTTTGTCATGGTGTGAAAATGTTTCAGCTGTCATTTCTATTTCCTCTTTGCAATTATTGAAAATCTTGAGCTAATTTTTATCATTCAGGAAAAGATTAATCCTATTTATGGTTTGAAAAATTGAGCTGACCAATTAGAGACGTTATTCCTTTCCTTCACATTGTTTGCATAACATTCAACCTAAGGATGAGAGAATTGCAGGGAGAAATAGGATGTAAGATATTAAAGGCTAAAAATGTGGAAACACTCGAGGTCAGGTTGGGCAGAGTTTCAAAAAACTTGATCTAGTTGAAGATGTCCCAGAGTATTGCAGGGGAGGTTGGACTAGATGACATTTAATGTTTCCTTAAAACCAAAAGCATTCCATGATTCTGTGAAAAACTAATAATTCAGCACAAAAAGGAATATGAAGCCACAAACCACTTTACTAAATTAACGCTAAGAATATGACATGTGGGTATGGGAAAAACTATGGCATAAAAATATGGTATAAGAGTATATCCTGAACTGTAAGAGAAACAGTGATCATTTGCTCATGTCTAAAATCATCACTTAAGTCCCTAAGCTCCTGAAGGAATTTTAAATTTTAGATCCCTGTCTGAGATGAATAAAAATCTATCCTTTGCTGAGCTGTGGAAGTTGATGTGAGAGGGGTCTGACAAATCCATTTTTATGTTTTATTACCATTTTATTACCAGGTTGACTGCTGTGAATTTCAGATCTCATTCAATGTAAGTAGAAATGAAAGACATAATTCAATGTTTGAATGTATTTCACTACTCATCAGACACATAACTTTATAGGCCTTATGTTTTTGAGTAACTTAGTGTTTATGCATCCTTTTTAGTGAGGTCCAGGCCTGTGTAACAATCTAAGAGCTCACATTCAAGGCTTCCAGTGACATCATGCTGCATCTTTGGTGCTCAGTTGCAACAAAAAATAACGACAATTATTTATACATTTGTCTGTTTATTTTTCTGTTCATAAAAATGGAAGAAAATTATTCTGCTTTGAAGTAATGTGGTGTATTACATGAGTTTGATATGGGTTTGGTAGCAGTGGGAATTACAGGTGTGACTTCTTTTAGGATACTCCAGAAGCTTCCTCTATGACCAATAGAACTGCTGGCCAAAACTGAGCCAATCAGCCATAGCAGCAACACTTCTGTGGTAACATAGATAAGAAGAGGAGAAAAATCTTGTTCACAGCTCCAGGCAAAGGTGAGGAGTGAGAGTATGTGAGACAAACTGTCCTGACACCAAGGTCAGTGAAGAAGCAGGGGAAGGAGGTGCTCCAGGCACTGGAGCAGAGTTTGCCCAGCTCATGGCAAAGACCATGGAGAGGCAGACTCTCCCCCTCCAGCTCATGAAGGGCTCCACACTGGAGCGGGTGGATACACCCAGTGGAGACCAGGACCCCATGGAGCAGGCTGCTGGCAGGATCTGTGCCCTGTGGAGAGAGGAGCCCATATGGGAGCAGCTTTGCTGGTGGGACTCATCCCTACAGTGGATCCACGCTGAAGCAGTTTGTTCCTGAAGGACAACACCCCATGGAAGGGACCCACACTAGAGCACTTCACAGAAAACTGCAGCCCATGAGAATGACTCACACTGGAGAAATTCATAGAGAACTGTCTCCCGTGGGAGAAGACATGGCAGAGACATGTGATGAACTGACCACAACCCCAGTCCCTGTCCCCTTATGCCTCTGTGGTGGGAAGGAGGTAGAGAAATCCTGAGTTAGGTTGGGCCCATGAATAAGAGAGGGGTGGAAAAAAGGTGTTGTATGATTTGGTTTGATTTCTGATTGCCCTACTCTGACTTTTGATTAGTAATAAATTAAATTAATTTCCCCACTTTGAGTCTGTTTTGCTCATGATAATTGCTGAGTGATCCCTCTCTGTCCTAAGCTTGACCAACGAGACTCTTGTATTTTTCTGCTCGCCCACTTGAGGAGTGGGAGTGATGGAAGCAGCTTGAGGGACACCAAGCCTCCAGCCAAGGTCAACCCACCACATGTGGCTTAGCTGCTACATTCTAACTCTAAAGCTGTGATCAATTTCCTAAAAAAACTGTCTAAGTGATTTCTTTTAAAATGTTTCCACTATCCTAGATAATTACATTACATAAGTAGATGTCTTTTCCGAACCTTATTATTAAGTTTCAGGATGAACTTTGTCTTGCTGAAACAGAAATTGATAGAATTCTGACTTACATATGTATTATTTTATGAATATTAATTTCCATGTGTATGTAATCACAAGACAAGAGGGAATGGCTTCAAACTGGAAGAGAGTAACATTAGATTAGATAGGAAGAAAGTCTGTACTGTGAGGGTGGCAAGGCAAAGGAACAGGTTGCCTAGAGAAGTTGTGGATGAAACTCCATTCACATTCCTGTAAGAGTTCCAAAGCAGCTTGGCTGGGGCTCTGAGAAATGTGTTCTAGTGAAAGGTGTCCCTGTCCATGACAGGGGATTTGGAACTAGATGATCTTTGAGGTCCCTTCCAACCCAACCCATTCTATGATTCTGTGTATCTAAATAAAGGAAACAAAAAAGGAAAATTCTGAGTGGATCCCAATCTGTTACTGAGCACATCTGAGATCCATCACTGTAATTTAAATATCAGCATCAGTCTGCTTAGATCAGTAGACAGGTAAAAGGCAGCTGGTAAAGGCATAATGTACTAGCTTTAATAGTGGCGCAGAAATAGTGGCAATGAACTAGGGAAATTACTTTAGATGATCACCAATAATTTTAATTGATGAAGAAAACTCATCCAGTGGAAAAAGCTAATTGGCAAACTAGCAAGTAAAAGTGATTTAATGTGTTCTAAGGATCAGAAAATAGGACCTGGCACGGAGTATTGACTATTAGTGCAGCTGTTGTGAAGAAGATCTGCATTGGAAAATTGAACTGAAAAAACCACCAGAGACTAAAAGTTTTGGGACAAATACCCTGTATTTTCTGCAAGAAGTTTAGGGTTTTTGTCCTCCTGAAGTTACCACTACTCACATAGCAAATAATTGTAAAGGCAGTGTAAGAGTAAATAAGAACATACAGGGATTTGTGAGAATTCAAAATATTAAAATAACTGCAAAAATATGAAAGCAAGACCCTGTCTGATACTCATTTAAAGTGTCTCTGTTCTCTTTTTATTAAGACACTAACAAGATGAAGTGATTGAAAAGGAGTAACCATACAGATGAATGAAAATAATTTCGTTGAAAATGATCTTTATAATTTGTTTTATAGAAATCAGCATCCAGCTGGGAAAAATGAAAAGGTCCATGTCAAAAAACTTGCATGTTTTCATGAAACACAGAGAAGACTCTAAAGCAAAACTTTGAGATGTGATTGGAGGCGTTACCTTCCAGGGAGATAGATGCAAACGCTTCCTAAATATATTAACATTAGTAGCAGATAAAAATATTTATGCTTTTAACATTGCACAATGAGGAGTGGGACTCTTCTTACCCACAGTCTGATTAGCTAAAGTCAGGTATCTAATACCTCTTTCTTCCTTGCTATAGGAAGATACTGAGCATACAGTGGATGTCTATCTAGCTCAAAGTTTGATGCCTCTGTTTTATGCTAATAAAGCTAAATGAGCTGTATCCCACATTTGGTGCTACATTTTTGTGTAACTAAAGACATTCAGATATTTTTAATTGTTTGACAGTTTTTAGGAAGTCTGGTGAATTCACCGGATACATTTGACTAATATTTAGTAGTGAAATGTGGCCTTAGCTCTTCTTTTCCCTCTTCTGAGGTGAAACCTGAATATGATTATTTAAAATATTAGACTAGTACAAGATGTATCATAAACTATTAACTACTATCAAAAAGTTGGATCTTTATATTTTGTTGTTATGAGCTAGCTACCTGTTAATAATATTGGAGGCTGCTTAGAAAGAAACTTCATTTTTCAACTATGATTATCACTTTATATTTTATGACTGAACTGATAAACTGACTGTTACAGATGTGCTATTTTATGCAAAACTAGCCAGGCTTAACTGGCAACTGAAACAATAAACTGAGACTGTGCATGTATGTAGAATATCAGCGCAATTTCTAATGTGTCAGGTTCTACACTCTGCAGAGCACTTGGATGAAAGGGAAATGGATGGCTGATGACTAGCTTGGCATTTTAGCTGAGATTTAGAGAGCCCAGAGCAAAAACCAGTTTATAAATGCCAAAATCACTTACAGTATAAGAACAAATGTATAAGTTCAAGTCAAATATTTTTCCTCCTACTGCTGACTATGTGCTATAAACCTTTCACCCCGCTAGGACTGATAAATAAATACAGTGTTTAATGAGACATAGTATTCTAAAAATCTATCTAGCATGTGTTTTGTGAAAAGGAGGTAATTAAGGCTTGCATATTTTGAAACAGTTTACTGAATTTCAATTTAGACATTCTAATAATTAATTGATATCTCCAATATGTTTATTGACTTTCAGTACTTCACAGTTACTTGAAATGTATAGCTGATTGATGATAAAAGTCAATTTCCGCCATCTTATATAAAATACTATGTAATTTTAGTTCTGCCCTACTGAAAGACATCCTGTGGAACAGATACTTGCCAATAACAGTGTCAGGAGCTAGCTCAATTTCTTTTTATTTGTTTATAACTTGAGATTGGAGAGGATACAAGAATTTACTACTGGCTTTATATTCATCTGATCTGTTGTGCCTGTGGTTGGCTATCAGGTAAGCCAAGTCACTGTTTGGCTTTAAAATCCTCTGTTAAACTGGCTTGATTTGATTTAATCTTGATTTATTTGAAAGATCATTGATTTTTCTTTACTGTGGAACTTTTGTTTTGTCTCCAAACTCTGCAGTGCTTTGATCTGTGTTTGCTGTTAAAAAGCCTTTTTGTAAAATAAAGTTATGGTTAAAAAAACATTGCATGGAGGTTACCTGGACACTTTACAACATGACATTTTCTCTGTAAAAGTACTATGGGAGAAGTAAACAGCAATACAAGAAGAAAAATGTCCTTTTAAAAAGCACAAGCCTGCTACACAAGATAAGCAGTGGGGATAATGAATGTTATAAACCCTGAAAATTACTGCTTATTTTAGAAAAGTTTATATGTCAGAGAGGAAAAAAAAGTAGATTAAAAGAGCAGAGTGATTTGTGTACAGTAAACTGTAGTCATTTCCAAAGTTAAAAGAAAAACTAACTTGAATTTTATCAATTAACTTGTGTTTCTCTACAGAGGAATATTCTGGTACTGCTGTTCAGGCTACCAAGTATCAGATATCGTCAGCTCATTAGGGATGTTTCTGTATTACAGCACAAATTTGTTGGGGTCTTCAGCTAACCAGTAGGTAATACTGAGTGAATAGGTTTGAATTAGATTACCAGACTTCACTCTGTGATATAAAGGAATAGTGGTATAAATTCAACTGGAGCAAAAATATAGCTGTGAATGTCCAGAAGAGGTGACTTTTAGGATAAGAATGTCTGTTCAATTGCTTTTTGAAATCAGTCCTTAACACCTTTCTTGTCAGTGTCAAGGGTTTTCAGTGGTACGGCACTTGGCCTCGAAGGCAAGTAATCCCAAACCCATTTCAAACACCAATATCAGACACCAATGGATCAAATTTTCCAGTCCTTCATCAAGCAACACTCCTTTGATTTCTTCCAGAGTTTTTCCAGTCAATGGTTATGAAATTTTATTTCATAGACTAAAGTATTGGTTAAGGAAGTCAGCTGTTTTGTTTTGTTTTTATTTTGTTTTTCATTAAATAATCTCCCCTGTGCTAATGGGACACAACTTATGCTGAACTGTGATCCTGCTTAGGTGGGTCCAGTCTCTGTACACATGTATATATAATTTCAAAGGCTTACAAACTGAAAACTTCTAATTTTGTGAGTTCAAACAAAGGAAATCATGCATCTACACTATCATGTCCCCAGAAAGGCTATAATTGCGCACAGAAGAGGCATTGTGAATAAACAAAATTTTGTAGACCTTGAATTCTTATCTCAACAGTGAATTCTAAAAACTTGTCCTGAAATTCTCTTCCCTTCTTGTCTTTGAGTCTGCTTGTCTTCTGTCTGCTGTCAGAGAGAGAGAGGCTGCTGCTTTTTGTCCTCAGTACAGAAATGGAGACAGATCTTTATGCAGACATTATTTTGCCTCATCTTTGATTATGTACTAGAATACCCAGAAAAAGTTATGAGTGCCAGTTCTGCTCTGATGACTATACAGACTATAAAAAGTTCGGCTGGATATTTAATCTTAAGTAAGAGAAAATCATGATTGATTTTAGCCAGATAATTTTAATTAAACTATAATCAAATATATGTGTCAAAGGAAAAGCAATATGAAACTCCCCTTGTTTATTTATTTTTTCATTTAAAAGACAAAGATTTTAAGAATAAATCTGGTTTTCAGGGTTCAAATATTTTCCTCAGGCAGATGATGTCTCTGAGCCTAGATTAAAGCAAAATAAAGCACATAGACCTGTTTTGCACCTGTGGCAGAAGTGTTGGACCTGACTGAAAACTGAACTTCTACAAAAAAAGAAGGATAAAATAAGCAGATGAACCCAACAACAGGGCAGATTAACAAGACGTATGATAGGCAGCTGTGGGACTTAAAGGTCATCCCTAAACATGAAGCACATTTACCCTTTTAGCTACAGTGCTGTGGTCTTGTTCAGGCAACAAGCCCTGGAGATTTCACAGTTATCCGTCTATGCTGCGTTACATTGCTAATTTAAATGCCTAGTGATTATGCTGTGTTATGATATCAATTGAAAGGTCAATGAATTCAGGAAATTGCTTTCTTATATCTTATGTGACAGTCTTTTTACGATTTTCAACAAAAATTGGATAGTTGATTACTTTCCATATCACATAAGATAACAATCAGAGAATGTAATAATAATATTCACAGAGAGATATGATGTACTTGCTACAGGTTTTAAAAACACAATATTAATGAATAAAAACAAAAATAATTGAGACTCCCTTATTAACTCTATATCATATATAGAATAAGGCAAATAAAAAATATTAAATTGGTTTAAAAGCTCCCTGATTCCTACATTTTAATTTTGTGTGCATTTTAGAAAGCATAAAAGGAAAGATGTGTATGTACAGAAATATGGAGAAATGTATTAATTCAATGTTTACAAATATTTGTCTAAATCCAGATGGGTGTTTACTAACTGTTTCCAACTTCCTTTTTTTTTTGCACGCATGAAATATTTACAGAAACAAATTGTTCTTCTATGGATGCTTGGGGAATACAGTTTTTTTTCTGTAGATACCTGCTCATATGAGGAAAAAGACATTCACACATGGACATATGTATTTTTTATGTGCTGTTTGCTATTCTCTACTGCTCTTTTTGCAGTCAGATATATCAAAAGCAGAAACAATAGCATGTGATGGTGATGACTAGATATATACAGAAAATTTTAAGTAGCTATGGGAAGCAATCTGCAGGTTGCAATTTTTCATATTTATTGTCCACTAAAACAATTAAAAATAAGAAATTTAGAGAAAAATAATGAATAAAAAATATTAGTAATCAATGGCAAAATGGGCTATTGTCTACCCTGATGATTTATTGATTTTAAAGAGCTTTTTGCCAACTAATTTGTTTCTTTCACATAGATTTTTTCTGATTTTGTTCTTTTACAGCTCTGGGTTTGGCAACCACCATAAAAAATTGTGATATTGTGAGTTCACATCATGTATTGTATGAAGGTGTACTGTGGGAATAATTTTATGTGGAAAGTGAACAATCTGTGATTTACTATTCTAGTTCACTTTTAGAGGTTAAAACTTATTTAATCATGAACTGATCCATTCTTTAGTTACAATTCCTTTCTCAGAATTCCCATATAAAACAATTTGTGTCATTTAAGAACTCAAACTTAGAAGAATCTAGGCTTTTAAGATCAGATCTAACTAAGCATTTAAATTATGTCCTCAATTTAAACACGAATAATCACTGATTATCACTTTGTTGCATGCAGCTTTGGAATATTTTTCTTTCTTTCTCTCATTGTTAAATTTTTCTTCCACCAAAATACAATTCTAAATTTGCCATGTTTTTTTTAATGTAATATTAAGTTTCTGATTCTGCTTTTTGACCACTGCTTTCAAGATAGCCCTCTTAATGATTTGTGCTGCGGTTGTTCTTTATAATCTGTATGTTTTTGCACAGAAATTAAGCTAAGAAAGGCTTTCTTTATGAGTTGTTTTGTTTTTTATCTTGGTGTTTTTGTTCCTCTTGCAATATCTATTAATCAGAAAGTGGAAGAAAGCATAAAAACAAATGTCCTCCCACAGGGCCCAAGCAAACATACATTGAAACAAGGAAGCAGAGAAAAATAAGTAGCATGAAAATATGACACAAGCAAATCTCTTTATTGATTGGGTTTGTCTCAGAGGTAAGCTTCTTATTTTGTTTGATCTGATCCATTCACTTATGTACTTAGCTGAGTTCTATTCCAATCTGCTATGGTGAGGATGCCCCTCAAAGCTGAAGGTATTTGGCAAAGCTGACTCTGTCATCCAGTGTCTTTCGCCTGCTAATTTTTAAATCCAAAGCCACCAAATTTGAAGAGAGAGAGGAATAAGAAAACAAGCAATTTTAAAATATTTTGTCTACAATTAGGTCATGAAAATTGCAATGTAAAATGTATCTCTTGATAGCAAGAATGAGTCATAAATGATGCATTTATGCAATTGAATAAATGAGGACTCCAACATAAAGATCTGCCTTGAACTATTTCTCTCTCATTATCAACTCTCACTGTAGAATTTACTTTCTCAGTAGGTTAATAAAGTGTTCTGAGAAGAAAAAAAAATTTCCAGAATGGCTGTACGCATTCATGCAACCAGCATATATATCCAAGAGCTAATATAAGTCATAGAATAATAGAAATGTACTGCTACATGAATTAGCAATTCTGACTGATAAACAATAAAAAGTTCTAAACTAATTTTATCTGGCTTATGGTAGTAATAATCAACAATTCATTATAACAATTCACTAAAAAATGTCCATCATTTGAAAGTGTGAAATATTTGTGGCACATGATTAAAAACTCCAAATCAATTTGGTTTACAGTGGTAATTAATTTCAATTTAAATCTAGGTCAGGTAAACTAACTGTTGAAAACTGAAATTTGAGTTGCAAAAAAATGCTGCAACAGCACAACTTGTATTGTTTTCTCTAAAGAGATGTTGCTAGTATCTAACAGGTGCTTTCATCCCCTCACTGAAAATTACCAGATCTCTGCATTGCCAGTGCTAAATATTTAGATCATAGATCTATGAACCTGATTATATATTTGTGACTGTGAAACAAGCATACTGAATTCTCAGGTTATTCAAGGTATAGAATATAGAAAAAAAAGTGATTTTCCTGAACTTTCCTGGTATTTGGCTGGAGGTTTTAAGTAACCTTGCAACGAAAATTGTCCTAGTCATTTCCTGTACATGATCACGAGCTGGAGAAATCACATCCAGTTCTATGCTGAACAATACAAATTCTCCATTAGCTGTCCCCAAAACATTAAAAGCCAGCCAGAGAGATGACTGTCTGTCTCAGACACATTATGATGACTCAATACACAAAAGTCTATTTGACCTGCACTGAGCCTCATCAGACAAATTAACCATCCGTCTGTCAGCCTTCTCCAGCCCTCGTTTTCAGCATTGCTTGCTGAAATGGAGTACCAGTGTTTTCTCCAGGCAAGATTTTTCACCCTCAGACCAATAAGCCATATCATGCCTTGTGCTTTCAGAGGTCTTGGCTTCCACAGTATTTGGGGTGCTAGAATGTGTCAAAATAAAATATTTAGAAACATCTTAAAAGACAAAGTTATGTTGCTTTCTGTCCAGAACATGGAAAAGTTCCATAGAACAATTTCTAGTAACATAGAATCTTGTAAAATTCAATTTTTGTGTAATATTTTGTAATGTCTAGTAAATATGTCATGATGGCACTTAAATTTATTTATAGGTGTTAAGATGACATTCGTTTTATCACAAACCATTCCTTTATAACCCTTGAAACTGAACACATGATCTTGGTTATACCTTTTAGTATAGGGAATTCTTCATGATTATTGTTAGAATAGTGCCCTGAAGGGCTCTTATGAAAAGGTTAAGAACTTCAGACCAAGTTATAACCTCAGTCTTGACTTCCAGATATAACCATTTCTTTGAAATTAAGTAACATATTTATATTTAATTTTTGTTTTCAATTTCTATGCATTTTAAATTATAATTGCTGCTTTGCATAGTAAATTTTTATTTGGTGATTAAATACTGAAATGAGCTAATGCCTTTCACTTTGAGAAATTATCTTGTTACAAGTATATAGCTACTTCATCTGGCATAGGCAAAAAAGTGATTGCGAACAATATGAATACTCAAAAAGTACTTGCATAGCGAAATCCAGTTTTTAGAAAATCATATCTATTTTGCCAGAGGCAGCATTGCAGAGATAGAGAAAAAAATCATAAAAAAAAAATTCTGGAATTAGAGGAATCATCTGTGAATATTGGCATTTCTTTGACATTTGTTTATAATATATTATGATTTAAAATGGTCATAACCATAGTAATTTTTACAAAGTCATATTTCTTGTGAAAAACCAGCTTAAAATGTGCTAACATGGCAGATAACTGGGTGAATATGTGTCTGAAAATACTGATGAAACTTGAACTGAACAAAAGCAGCATGTCCAGAATCTTCCAGCTGACAAGCAGCATAAGACAGAACTGCAAGTCAGGAAGTGAACATGTATTGTGCCTCTGCACAATGACTATTGAGATTTAGGAAGAAGTATTCCCTTAAACTAGGTAAATATCTTGATTGAAGGAAAGATCTTGGAATGGGGGAAGACCATGGAAACCCAAGTACTGTGTACAGACAAATGCCAGGGGATGGCCTGGGACTGTGTGAGGTAATACACAAGGCTGCTCACTGTGAGCAGCAGCATGGCAAGAGCCAGCATGTATTTCTGCCCAACATTCCTGGACCAGTAGGGATGCCCCTGAAGGTAAAGCATGTCAAGGCCTATTAAACATATGGCTGGAGGGGAGTGACTAAGTGAGGGAGTGAAGCAGTAAGAGTGGAGTAAAAGCTCTAATCTTCTTGGTTCTTAAATAGACCCCAGAATCTTTAACCACTGGGGGTTGCCATTTACTCTCTCCTTGTCCATGACAGATTCTTAATTAACCTTAGCTTACTAGACACCTACCTCCTCATTACTTTCAGTAGGTCGGACTGCTGTGCCCAAATGTCCCTGTTTTAACAACTCAAAACAACAGATTCAGATATGTGTGATGCAAGAGAGACTGATTACACCCTTGGTGATATCATTACTCATTCAAATAGATGAAATTCATGAGCTTTGTACCATGGTACAATGAGGTTTGTACCATTGAAACTGCTCACAGCCTGAAAGAGGAGACATCTACCTCTTGCTGTAATTTATTAATTTCCATCTGAAATTAAAATTAAGAATTTTTCAGATATTTAATTCAGATTAGAATTTTCTGAAAAATCTGTGCATGCCCAAAATCCAACACAATATTATTGTAATTTGAAATATGGTCAGATATACAAAATCTGAACATGGGTGGGCTGGTAGACAACAAATTGACCATGACTCAGTAATATATATATATATGGCAACATTTTACTCATTCAGAGCTTTCAGTGGAGCTCAGGAACTGGCTGCTGCATGAAGAGCTGCTTATTTGTAAGAGGGAAATTATGCTTCTTGGATCTGGTCCAAAAATGGTCTTGAAAGGAATAGTAATTTTTCCATTTATTTTGCTGAATTAACATTAGACTCTTAAGCAGTGCAGATTTTAATTCAGTGTCCTGTTTAATTCTGTGTCCAACGAAGCATCTAAATGGGAAATCAGCCTTGGTTTTGGGGTTTTAAAGAAGCAATGTTGAGTTCTCAAGGCTCACAGCTTTAGCACTTCTCCTGTCTTGTTTCATTCCAGTCAGTTACATAGATTACCAACATTAAAATTGCTCACTATTAGAATGTTCCTGCAAAACTCAAAGAGTAAAAAAAGCCAACATGTTGGCAACAAATGGTGCTGTTGACACAGTAAGTGGTACTCAAATCACTGGGTGAGCACTAATTCAGCGAACATACATTTCTTTGGGGATGTTTGCCATTTATTGCAATGAAACAAGACTGTAATCATTGTCATTATCTTAAATGCATAAAGAAGGGTTAATTAAGGGCTTGATTCTAATTATATATCAGGTGCTTCAGAGAGCAACCCTTTAAATACTGGATAAGTGAGAGTAAATTGTGAAAGGTATTGCTTCACTCTAACTTCTACAATGATTCCACTTGACCAGTGGGGCTCAGAGCCTCGAATAAGGCCCTTGGTTTTATCACAGAGCCAGTTTGTTCTAAAGGAACTAGGACACCAACTTACTTATGACCCAAAGTAAGCTGCTTACTGTTCTCTGAAATAAATCTCACCACTCTTTCCTTACTCATAGTGATGCTATACAGTGGGAAAGTCCCTTCACACTACCTCAGGTAGGGTGCAAATTTCATATCAAATTTCAGTGAAATTTGGTATGAAGTAATGCCATATTTCAGTAAATATACAGAGTATGTATAGTATACCTACTTTATACACTTCTACTTTTGATTATTTTTGAAGAGTGTTTGCCATCTTCATGTATAGGAATAGAAAATATTTTATTTTTGATAAAGTGGCATTTTTGGGGGATTATTGATAACCAGAAATGTGCTGTATGTTATTTTTCCATCTACGGATAAAAAGGTCACTAGGGTATTTTAAATTATACTAAAGGCAGTCAGAGATTTAAATTGTATTTTTGTTCTAAGCTGAAGGTATGCACAGCAAGATACAACTTGATAATTGAAAACTTCACATGCTAAAGATTAAAATTAACACAGTAATTCTTCTGTTTATTGAATGTATGTGGCCAGCTCCATGCTCTTGTGACAAAATCTCCTTGGTGCAGTTGAATGATTTCAATGACAGATCTCAGATTTGGAATATGACACAAACACTTTTCTTAAATTGACCAAATGTATTTGATTTCTTGTTTTAATTACTAGATCTGTCATGCATCAGTTTCATCAGTTTGGAGAACCTTTGAAACCGATCACAAATACCTTTGACATATTACTATAAGGAGAAACTCCCTTCTAAAGCTGATGAGGTGAATATGCCATACTTCCTGTATTCCAGTGTGATCCTTAAAACTCTTCTGCATGTTGGAGTCCTGACTGACTGTTAGCAAACACTGAGTGAATCCACATTTTCCCGAACTCTAATTTTGTTAAACGGTTGCTGCAGGTTCTGTGTAGGACCAATGTATCCCTTTGGATACAGTGGAACAATTTACAAGGAAGCAGGATATTAGTTTCACAGGTGCCAGTTGCTTTCACAGCTCCTGCCATACATACAGACATGAAAGAGGTTACACATACGCGTTTTTCAGAAATAGTAGCATATGTTGACTTATTGCAGAAAATTAAAAGTGAGAAAAAAGAAGTATGTTCTCTCAGGCACACGGTGTGATTCTTGCAGTTGTCCTGTGCAGGTTCAGGAGTTGACTTGATAATCCTTGTGGAGCCCTTCCCAATCAGGAGAGTCTATGATTCTATGGAATTTGCACTTAGCTTTGCTGATACAGGTTGAATCTTCTTCTCTGAGCTACAGCTTCCTTCTACTAGCTTTAGACAGACATTGTTTTACTATGCTGTTGATTATTCTGTTTCTCTACCACCATCTCAGAAGAGAGGAAGAATACAACCAAAAGCTATAACTGCTCTAATATTTTTTAAGTTTTCCTACTATCTGACTATAAAGGATTCCTTCATGTTTCTTGTAACCGAGTTATTTAGAACCACCCATACAGTATAAAGCATTCTTCATCTTTTCTCTTTTCATGAGCATCCATAATGCATATATACTATGTTTGATTCTTTTGTTATTTGAGACAGTTTTCCTTTACTATTTTGAAAAAGGTTACATGCTGTATAAGGGTCAAGTGTAAAATTTGCATTATTGTTGTTAGGGTCATTACTTTACTCCTTCTGTATGATGTAAATGGAGCCAGATTGCGGAGATTTTGAAACTTAGAGTGGAAACTTTAAGTTGAATAACATCCCTGTGACCTCATTCTATGCCCGTTGTAAGTTTTATGGAAGATGCATCAGGGAAATATACTACAATCAGGCATCCCCTTCAAATAATTTCTAACTGATAAATCATCCCAGAGCCCCAGACATGCAATTTGATCAGAACACAGCAATGAGTTTTAGGGCTGAGATCCTAAAAGGTCAATGGAGTATAAGTGCAGTAATAGTGGCAGTTGCTAGTATCATCAGTAAGTGAAGGCTTTTCAAATAACCTAATTTTAATATTTATCTAGACCAAACAGTAGAAAATTGCATGGAGAGGTACAAATCATATTGTCTGGTTACCACTTTCTTGCAAAAGGAAATACAATTTATGATTCAATTAAAATTTTCTAAAGAAAAGTTTTTATCCACTTCCACTGACAAGCATGGGGACAAAAGGAAAAAGAAAGCAGGTTTGCTTATAAAAATGAAAATTTCTTATGTATCACTTTGCCCCAGGAAAAATTTTAACAGATTCTGTTACAAAGTGCTGCTAGAAATTGACCACAATATATAACTAGCATGAAAGAATCAGAAATTTGCTTTTTTTAAATCCCTTCTAAGGCCAACATATGTCTGTTAATTTAGATGAGAACTAAATTGTTGAGTAAATTCATGTAGATCCAAGGCAGACCTAACAACAGTGTTTTTGTCAAAATTGCAGGCAAATAGGGTTGTGTGATAACAGCTTCAGAGCCTTCAGCTATAGTTTTTTGCAAACTGTGCTCTTCTGGTGTAGCTTTGGCCCCAGACCTTCCCGAACGCAAGCACTTTGAGAGACACTGATTACAGGTTGACATCCTCTCAGCAGAGAGCAGATTACACAGGAGCTCCTGCAGAGAGGTTACATGAGCAGCTGAATAGGTAACTAGCATATGAAGTTGTATTTGGTTTATGTAGCAAGGTTTTGCTAGCGGGCTGCAGGGGTAGCTCCTGTGAGGTGACGCCAGAACCTTTCCCTGGGTCTGATTGAGCCCATGCCAAATGACTCTAAGACAGACCTGCTGTCCAAGGCCAAGCCCATCAGTGACTGTGATAGTGCCTCTGGGAAAACACAGCTAAGAAGGAAGAAAAACTACTGTGTTACTAAACAGCAACTACAAGAGAGGAGTGAGAATATGTGAGAGGAACAACTCTGCAGACACCAGGGTCAGTGAAGAAGCGGGAGATGTTCCAGCATCAGGAAGAGATTCCCCTGAAGCCTGTGGTGCAGACCATGGTGAGTCAGCTGCGCCTCTGCAGCCCACGAAGATACACAGGGCAGCAGAGATCCACCTGCAGCCTGTGTTAAAGACCCCATACTGGAGCCAATGGATGTCTGAAGAAAGCTGTGACTTCATACAGCAACTCTGGAGCAGGCTCCTGGAGAGACCTGTGTACCCCTAGGGAAACAGGAGCCCATTGTGGGCAAGAGCATAAGGAGTCCTCTCCCTGAAGAGGAAGGAGCAGCAGAGACAACATGTGATGAACTGACTGGAACCCATTTCCTGTCCCTCAGAGTGGCTGGGGGAGGCGGAGAGAAAATTAGAAAGAAGGAAGGGGTGGGTTAGAGTGTTTTAAAATGTGGTTTTATTTCTCATTACACTCCTCTAATTTAATTGGTAATTAATCTAATTAATTTCCCCAAGCAGAGTCTGTTTTGCTTGTGGTCATAAATGCTGAATATTCTCCCTGTCCTTATCTCAGCCCACTGAGCATTTTGTCATACTTTTCTCCCCTGTCAGATTGAGGAGGTGGAACAATAGAACCAGGGTCAACTCACCACATAATAAAGGAGGTACGTAGTCTTTTGGGACAGAAGCCAGAGTCAGTCCTTCCACAGAGCTAACATTTACCTTCTTTCCTGTCCTCTAACTATTGAAAAATTGTTCCCTCATGGAACTGAGTTGTTTAAAATAGTCTTCTCTCTTTCCCAAAATTCAAAATTGCATTAGATAAGGCAATCAAGTCTATACAAGTTTTATGAGTTAAATAATTTGCATCAAGCTTACAGACCTCTCCCAAATAGTTTGGTGTAATACAAATCCCAAAACTTTTAAAATTAATAAAAGAATTCTTTGCAAGAGACAAAAATTACTGATCAACTCAGAATGAGCATCACATATTTTAAGACTGATCAAAGAGACAGCAGCAAGTATAATATCCGCTCTTTAAAAGATTAAACTCTTCCATGCAAAGATATTTTAATTAGAAAGTTTCTGGGATTGCTTTTTAAAATATCACTGCATAACTTGAAAATTTACAAAATAAATTAGGAGTGTGATTAGGAAGCAAAGTAGTATAAAAATTTAATAA
The DNA here is from genome assembly GCF_901933205.1 of Camarhynchus parvulus. NCBI lineage: Eukaryota > Metazoa > Chordata > Aves > Passeriformes > Thraupidae > Camarhynchus > Camarhynchus parvulus. The sequence goes on along the minus strand of NC_044571.1, from coordinate 53,144,779 downwards.
AAGTAACTTGAAAGAAAAGCAATAAATTTTGAGTTTTATATAAGAAAATTAGTGGGAACAATGTCAGAAGCTAGTGAATATGTGATATAATGCACCATGCAGAGCAAAAGAGAAAAAATAGGAATCCAAAGTGGACTGCATATAAGATAACTTAAGACATTTGTGTTGCAGTATCTACATTTGCATTACTCATCTGTTTTAGTAGTCATTACTGAAAAATAGGTATTCTTGACTGCCATTAAACTCAACATACCTGTTTAGTGATTCATTGGAGTTGGTGAGATATCTCCAGGAAAATATGATATAATTTTCTTGAGTAAGGCAAAGATCTTGTATTCAGTGTGTAAAAAATCAATTGCAAATGCTTAAAAACTATATCTACATGAGTGGAGATTTAGTCTTCTTAAATCAGGCATCCATCTATACTGACTGATGGAGTAGGGAGCAAAAATAAAGTGATGGATGCCTACGTAACCTCAGGTCAGCTTAGTGTAAACTTATTTTGAACTCTGGTACTAAAGAGAACAAGCTGATTTTCAAAAAGGTGATGGTAGGATTATGTGATACTTTTTCAGTTAGAAAGGGGTTTTTATATATAAGGGCAGGATTTTGTTCCACAAAAAATGACTCATAGCTAAGAGGATCCAATTCTGCAAGGAAGTGAAAGGAGATGCCCTGCTCTAGCTGTGCCAGTTGCTAGTAGCTATAGCACAGTTAATCTAAAGCAGTATTGGATATCTTTATTTACACAGTACAACTCTCTGTGTGAGTGACTCCCCATGGGTAGAAAGCTGAAAGTTTTGGTTGACTCCTATAGGCATATAGTGTCATTTTAGTACTGCTGAGCATCCTATTTAGATTATAGATGATGATACAAAATGATTGAAGGTTTTCTTGGTTTTTCTCTGTTCCTTCTGATCTCTACCTGAACCAGATGAATGTGTTGCATGACATCCAATACCTATATTTGTCAGCTGAATCCCACTATAGATGTTTAGGCTCCCATTGACAGGATTGGCATGAAGCTGTTTCAGGATGTTTTAGATTGGACATCAGAAAAAGATATTCTATCGCGAGGGTGGCTGGCCAGTGAAACAGGTTCCCCAGAAAAGTGGTTACAGCTCCAAGACTGAGTTCAAGAGGCATTCAGAAAATGCTCTCAAGCCCACTGTAGGGTTTTTGGTTTTTTTGGGGAGTTTATATTTTTGTATGAAAGCTTGGATCCCCAGTTAGAAGTGTAGTTTACCTGGCACAGAATCCTGCCTGTGACTCACTTGTCCAGACACAGGCATGTTGGTTCCACCTGAGAGCACGCCCAACAAATGAGATAACTCCATGGAGCTAACAGATACAGAAGAGTACCTATGAGAGATTCATAATCCATTGAAGTGGCAGACGGAGGTTAGACAGGTTTTTTTAGGAAATGTCAAATGAAAAATGTCTACATGTAAGCAGCCACATTAATGCTGAGTTCTACTATGTACCTAATTTTTCATATTTCTATCACCCTTTTTTTAATAGTATCACATTAAAAGCTAATATAATTGTGAAGCTAAAAATAATTGTGAAATGAAATGGTGCTGAGTACAGACAATAATGAAAAGCTCTGTTGCATCAGGAGTGGGAGAAAGATTGTGGCAGCTCCCTTTAGAAAATTTCTGTGAATGGCTCTCCTAAGAAACTATATTCCTAACATTGACACATTTCCTTAAAACAAAGCAAAATATAGTAATACCTTAATTTTATGCATTTCATCTTAATTTAATGAGTGACATTTAGGATTTTGCCACTGACTTCAGCAGGTCCAGAAATCAACAAGCAAACATTGATATACATTTCCTTTTCCTCTTATTAACAAGCTCTACTGTACAGAAATTATAAATGGAAAAGAAAAAATAAATTAAAAATTCCAACAAAAGAAAATAACAGTGGTACGTCAGTATTATGAGGTCAAAATTGTGGTTTCTACAAAGCAATGCTTTTAAGATATCTAGTTGAAATTAACTGAATTAACAATAAAATAAAATGCTTCAAAAAGCAACCTTTTTAAAAAATGTGTTTCTGTAGCATCTCTGTTTAGTGTCTGTCAAGAGAACCCTCAAAAGACAAAAAATTCTGAATACCAAAGAAGGGACTAGTGTTAAATGTCACTATTGTGATCATCTGCACTGCTGCTATTGCTGCTGCTGAAGTGTTTGGGCATGAATATGAGTATTCCTTGCAATGAATGGGCACACGTAATAGAGAAAGTAGAAAGAGAATGTTCTTAGTACCAATGACTGGAGTGTCTACTCTTAAGGTGGTGCATGGCTGTTGATCTGGCAGTTCAAGAGTTTGCACAGTTTTTACAATGCAAAGAATCATTAAAATTTGTCTTGGTTTTGTTCTTAATTTGGTGCCATATATAGTTGATTGGTTCCAAGGGTAAAGACTTTAACTTCCAAAATCCCCAATGATTTTATGTTCTTGATTTGGCATAATCAAATCCAAGTTGAAGGGTAGTGACAAAAGAGACAAGATTGAGAGTATGGGATCATGGAATTTTTTCTGTAACAAATGTGTCTTAAATATGATATATGCTATGGGTATGTACATAGTTTTTATATCTTCCTTTACTTCTAGCTTTATATTCATTTAGTGGATGTATTGATGACATCTAAATTGACAAAAAGAAGTCAGTTCTCAGCAAAGATTGTACAAATAAGAGAAATTTTAATTTTGAGCCTGAACAGAAAAATCTGGAGCTGGGCTACTTGGAAAAAGAGAAAAGGCATGCACAACAGTTTGCATATTCACTGAAAATGGTTTGTGAGACATTTACAGAAATGGAAGTGAGGAAGAGGAGATAGACTGGGTTCAGTTCCTGTCAGTTACAGGGGCCACTGCTTCTGGAGAGTCTGTGGAGGCCAGAAGCCTGGCTGTCAGCAAGTGCTGCAGTAGGTCATGGGTTTCCTGTTGTTCATAGAATCACAGAATTATAAAATGGTTTTGGTTGGAAGAGATCTTAAAGACCATCTAGTTCCAACCCCTCTGCCATGGATGTCACCCACTAGACTAGGTTGCTCAAAGCCTCTTCCAAAATGGCCTTCATTTATTTCCACAGATGAGTTGTGTAAATTCTCAGGGCAAATTTTGCCAGATCCTGTGACACAGAGGGCCCATGTCTATGTTGATTTCCATGTCTCTGTGTGTCTCAAATGAAGGTTGGTTATGGTACCAGATTATCTTGGACAGAGAAAAAAGACAAGGCAATATTTTTAAATGCATGAAAATAGCTACACTGTAGGCATCTACATCTGTGTGAGATGCAGTTTAAAATAGGTGGAGATAGAAAGCATCTGTAGATGTGAAGGATCTTTTGTAATAATGGAGTGCTGAAAGACGGGTGAATAGGTCTTATATGTGATTATTTCTTTTCATTTTCAGAAAAAACAAGCTCAGGCTGAGAGGTAGAGATCAGCACTTACAAAGTCAGGATTCTTCTGAAACATCAGGTTCAGGATGGAGTGTCAGGCATTGCTAGAGCTGTGAGCAGGAAATTGACACATCACTTCGAGTGTCTAGACAGAGGGAATTGACAAGATGAATTAATTTTAATAGCAGAACTGGAAATAATAGATTTAGAGGAGGTAACGAAGAAGAAAGTGTTTATAAGAAAACATGGGGCAGATATTTCAATTCCATAACATTTTTCACTCATTACAAAAAGGCTTTATTTTTGGACCGAAAACAAGAGTTGTCATGCTATATCTGCCATTGGTTTAGTGATTGGCAATGTCTGTTTTAGGTAGTGGTACCTTAGTTTCCTCTGATCAGAACAGGAAATGATAATGCTTTAAATAATTTTACAACACAATCATGTAAAATATTAAAGAAAATTTTAAATTCCAGACTGATTTTTGGCATATATATGCCAGTTACATTCTGGAAGAGGCCAAACTGAACAGTACATATAAAATTACTAAAAATTTCAATTTGAAATACTAAGAGGTAAGTAATAATCAAAACTAAAAGAAAAGAAAATCCCAAAAAAACAACCAAACAACCAGTTAAAATAACTGACTAAGCCCGTTTTAAATTGATATAAAATTCAGTTTGAGGAACTAATCACACACAGACAGCCCGCAGTTGTGGCTTTTTAATCCACTAGGTGTAAAATTGAAATCCTCATATTACTATGGGAGAACTATTTTAGGTAATTAGGGCAAGGCCTGTGTAAGATGTTCCAAACATAAAACATTCAGGGTAAAGAACTGTGATCAAAATAGAATGTTATAAGCTTTGCAGAGTAGAAGATGATTTTAAGTGAACTACATTAGCTTTGGGCAGTTTTACATTATGATTTATATTATTTTTCTTTAGCACTAATAGAGCAACACTTTCAGTCTCCAGTTTTTACTTTTTCTGATTCCTTATCACTATAAACACCATCAACAAAAATCCTCAGCACTCACTGTGGAGGCAACTTTGAATCTTGGTTTGCTCTTTATTTCCATGTAGAATCTGAACTTTACTTGACAAAAATTGACAAGTTTTTGAGCTGCTAGCTTACCCTATACATCTAAACATTGAAAGGGTTGAATTGCATTCTTAAGGAACTTTTCCTTGCACTTGGTTATTGAGTTCAGCTTCCAAATTGTAGATTGTAGATGTTGATTGCAGTTAATTAAATTTAGTTGTCTCAGGCACAATTTTACATCCATTTATGTGTTTATCTCATCATTACAGTCAGTGATGATCTAGCAATAACTAGTGAAAGCAGTTTAAAAAGCAATTCATTTCACCAGAAAATAGACAGTTATTTTTGTTTATCTGTAGTTTTCTAGTATCCATTAACTAAAACCCACCCAGATGTATAAATTTTGATGTCTAAATATAATCATACAGTATCTTCCTCTGTGGTACTCAGATGTAGCTGCTTATTTCATCTCTCTATATGGAAAAATATCTTTCTATAGGAAAGATGGTATTTTCTATAGGAAAAAATGTATGCGGAATGTGGGAGATTAAATGAGACAGATTTCACTCCACTTGGAGACCTGATACTGCAGGACTGTGGGATAACTGTCCACAAAGCACTTATATAAAGACATATAGTGGGGGTACTACAGATGGATGAAAAATTCTATTGTCGTGGCAAAACCCACTTTTCACACATTAGAGGTTATTACATTTAATAAATCTTAAATGACAATTATGTAGTTAAAAGTTCGTAGAAGAAGATGTTATTTTCCAGCATCAGAGAAGACTGTGGAAGGTTATTCTGTCCTACAACTGCTGATTATTTGCTTTTGAGATGTTATATCCCTTTAAGACTTCATGCATCCAACCCATTGGGAAAAGGAGAACTTAAGTAACTCTACAAACACAAAGCTCAAAAGGAAAAGAGTACCAGTATAATTTGTAGTTAGATTAAGCTTCTGTATAGATTTATTTTTTAGTAATGCAGAAGCAAGCTGACCCTATCTTGATGATGTATTCTGAGAACATATTCAGAGAGCTCAGCAGTCATAAAGGTTTATGAGCAAAAAGATGCAATTTAGGGAGAAGTAGTACAGAAACAATTTAGTGACAGTAAAGAGGTCAGTAGACAGAGGACAATTGTTGCCTAGCACTAGAAAGGATAATGCAAGCTTCTCCAACACCACTGAACCAGATATTCAGGCCTGGTTTTTCATATAAGAAGTAGTTCAGGAATTCAAGGAGAGATATATGTAGACATCTCTGAGTACCTGACCTTTCCTACTAGGAAAATTTCAAAGTGGCTGAAGTTTGAGTTTGCTAATGTAAAAATTCACAGTGATGATATTGAATAGACAGTGGCCATCAAAGTTCATTTAGTATGAAACCAGAAATATCTTCTCAATTGCTTTTTTGAAGGAATTTTGTTATTAAAAAGCATACCTTTAAACATTTTTAGTGAATCTATAACACATATTACAAATTCTTGTTTCTTATGTATGTTTTGTTTCAAAACTAATTTAAACTGTAGGAAACACTCAATTTGTAACTTGTGCAATCATAACTATAAGGTTGAAGAATGTTTAGTGCTACCTTTGTTGTAGGTCATGACAAGCCATTTCACAGACAGTTGCTTTGTAAAACATTTTATAACTAATCCACAAAATTATCTGTCATACAAAAACTTACAGCACTGAAAGGTCAGTCAGGTAATTTTTTTTTCATACATGATCCCTTCATGGCCTACCAAAATTAGTAATTAATTCTGTGTTAATTTCCATTGATTTCTCTGGACTCAGAGAAGTGAGGTTCTTCTTGTCATGAGATCACTGTGAGATATTTAGCTCACGAAGAGATAAAACTTCTTTTTATAATCTATCTCCATTTTAAAAATTAAGGAGCCTCTAGTCCATTGTTTATTTAAGTATAGAAAAATCAGTAGATGTTAATGACCGAATAGTGTAGAAAGGTGTGTATGAACACAAAGAGTCTTGGGCTCTTTATGTTTAGTTAACTGAAAAGTAATCATATATTGGTTTGGTTGGAAGGGACCTCAAAGATCATTGAGTTCCATCTAGCAGAAAATTTACAGTTGAAATGAAAAAAAATCATTGCAAAATGAACATTTTCCCTGAAGAACTTGTTACAAAGATGCAAGAATAGCAGCTTTCAGACTTCTAGATTATGGGGGTTTTTTTTCAGGGGCACCTTGAGCAGAATCTGTATGAGTAGTTTGTTTAATTTATGCTGATCTTTCTACAGATATGTCCAGAGAGTGTAAAAGCAAACCTTTCTTTCAAGAACGTGGAAAGGCTGTATTTCTTTGAAGTAGAATCATAGAATGGTTTGGGTTGGAAGGGACCTTTAAGGTTGTCTAGTTTCCATTCCCTCTGCCATCTACAGGGTCAACTTTCACTAGACCAGAGCTCCATCCAGCCTGGCCTTGAGCCCTTCCAGGGGTGGGGCATCCACAATTTCTCTGGGCAACCTGTTTCAGCAAGTCACCACCTTCACAGTAAAGAATATCTTCATAATACATTACCCAAACCTACTCAGTTTCAGTTTAAAGCCATTCCCCTTGGTCCTGTCACTAAATGTTCCTGTAAAATTCCCTCTACATCTTTCTTGTACACCATTGTCAAGGCACTGCAATAATTCACTCTTATGGAAAGGTTAAAGGAAAGGTTCCATTCTGTTTGCAACCTTACTGCCAAATTATAGTAGCAATAATAATATATGCAAATACATATATGCACGCATACATGGTGTGAAATCTCCTAAACTGAACTGTATCTGGCTGCATAGAAAAAAGAACTTTATGTAATGAGGATTATTACACCACCAAGGCCAGGAGCTTGACAGGATTCAGAAAGTAATTTGTCACCGATGAGAACATCTATAGGATTAAAAATAAAATCTAGTAATTTAGACAGAATTCAAACTTGTATTCCTTAGGCTTCTTGTAAAAGACTTAAGAAGAGACACTGCTAAGAGCAAAGAATTGAAGAATTTCCCAATTCATTGCCCAAGAATTTGCATAAAGAAGTAACGAGCACTGGAGAAGTTCCTACTAGAAGGGATGATAAAAAAGTGGAAATCTAAATCTTCTGCTCTGTTGCTCTCATGCTTGTGGTTTTAGTTTCAGACTCAAGTCACATCTCAACAACGATAAGTAAATAATTGTATAAGACTTGCAGATCTCTTAATTATCTACAAGTGTTGTACCTTCTTGACATTAAATACACCAGAAGATGAAGAAAACATAAATGACACCTTCTATGTGAGTACTTACATTTGTTTGATATTGGACAACAAATGTCTCCTCTCTAAGAGAAGTTCAGTCAATCCCTGCATCATTATAAGGTTACAATGTGAAAAATAAAAGAGATAGAGTCATGTGAGTGACTTTCGTTTCTTCAAGCACAAATAGATCTGCACAGCACCATAAAGGCAAAAAAAAAACCAAAACAACGTAAACCCAACCCCCCTCCCCGAGTCCAGCTGATCTAATATCTAAAGCCTGTCTTTCTAGACTCTGTCACAAACTGAAATGAGAACAGGAATATCAAATATAGAAAACAAGAAGGTGAATTTTTGAGTTTGAATCTAACATGTTATTGTCCTCAAGCATGAGTCACACACATTGCTGTTTTATTTTTAACAACCTTTTTTTGTGGAAATGCAAAACTTTACTAAAAATCTAGAGAGGGTGTGAATACAGTGACCACAGCAAACTCAGCTTTTCCACACTACTTTAATAATTATGCAGCTCTAGGGGGCCTTTAGGCACTAACTGCTCGCATATCAGTGACCATTGGCAAAGCCCAACATAGTATTAGTCCTTAAATTACTTTTTCAATCACTGTGATCAGTAACATCATTCTTCATGCATAAATGGAGAAAAAATATTGAAAATAGGTATATAAATATTTCAAAGCTTGCTAAAGAAGCAAAAGCTCTCAAAATTCTGAGATTTTCTGAAAAGACTGAAACATGAAAGCATTAAAAATTGTAGGCATTGTCTAAATGACAGTGGAAGGACAATAAAAGTAGCAGGACTGGGGTTTCAAATTTGCAATACAAACCTTTGTTTCAGCTAGCTTTTCTGCTCTGATTAACAGAATTTCTTTAAGATTCAGACCTACATTTTCCAGGGGTACAAATTCCAATTTTTATTGCTATCAAAAAAATAAGGTTTTGAGCTGAGAGTGGGGAAAGAGAGACCTCGAGACATAATAACTTAAGATATTGGAAAGTAGGATATAGGTCATTCCAACTTTCTGATATCAGTTTAAGGTATTTGCTACTGACTGCAAGTATTTGTCATTGGATGGCTATTTCCTTCCTTTATGTGAAATAAAGCGATGACTCTGTTTCAATGTCAGATTTTTCTTTATAGATGTTCACATCACAAAGAACTTATTTTTGGCAGTTCTTTCAGAGGGAGTTTTCTTTCCTACAAGGACACATAATTCACTCATGGTCAGCTTGGTGTCCTCCAGGACACCCAGATCCTTTCCTCGGAAAGAGGTTTTTTATCTTTTTCCCCCCCAGCATGTACTCGTGCATGGAGCTATTCCTCCCAGGGAGAAAGAATTTTTTGCAATTGTTGAACTTCATAAAATCCTTTTCAACCTGCTTGTCCAGGTCCTTCTGAATGACGGCAAAACCATCTGGTGTATTACTAGTCCTCCCAGTTTTGTATTGTCCGTAAAATTGCCATGGGTTCACTCTGTCTCATCTTCCCATTATTAATGAAGTTCTTAAGCAATATCAACTCAGCATTGACCCCTGAGTGGACCACTAGCGGGTCCATTCAGGCTGGACTTCACACCTCTATTCACAGCCCTTTGGGTAGGCCCAGCACCTCTGACAGTTTCTAATCCACCTCACTCTTTGTGTATCTAGCCCATACTTTGCCAGCTTGTCTGCTAGGCTATTATGAGTAAGGGCCAAGAGCTCAAATAAAATAGAGATAAGCGCCAGTGCTCTCGTCATATCCATAAAATCATTCATCTGATCATAAGAAATCTATCAGATTGGTTACGTTATTTTGATTATGGGAATCCATGCTGACTCCTCCCAATCATCTTCTTAACCTTCATGTGCCTGAAAACTGTTTCTGGGATTGTTTTCTCCATCTCCTTCTTAGGGAACGGTGTGAGGCTGACTGGCCTGCTGTACTGTAGACTCTAGGCAAGATTTCGCTCTTGCCTTTCTTGAAGATAGATGGGGCATTTACATTTCTCCCATCCTTAGGATCCTCTTTCATTTGCCATAACCTTTTAAAGATAATCAAGGCTGACCTTGCAATGGCATAAAACAGCTCCCTCGGCACTCATGAGTGCAGCCCATCAGATCCTATTGACTTGTGCATGTTCATTTTGTTTTAAAATGTTCCCTAACTTCTTCCCCTGAGGGTCTTCTTACCTTTAGACTTTCCCACAGGACTCATGGACCTGAGAATCCTGAACCCTTATATTACAAGAAAAGACTGAGGTACAGCAATAATAAATGCGTCATCTTTTTCTTTATGCTTTTTCACTAGGTTCTTCACACAATTGTGGTATCACATTTTTCCTAGTCTTCCTTTCACTAGTAATAGACATTTAGAAAGCCTTATTGGTGCCCTTTTCCAGATTCAACTTCAAGCAGGTTAGGCCTTTCCCAGCTTCATCCCTGTTTGACCCAGGGATGTGAACCCTCTGCCATTGACAGGGATGACATTCACTAGGTGATGTCGCTCAGAGCCCCACCTAACCTGGCCTTGAAGACTTCCAGGGATGTAGCTCAGAGCCCCACCTAACCCGGCCTTGAACATTTCCAGGGATGGGGCAACCACAACTTCTCTGGGCCATGTGTTACAGTGCTTTGCCATCTTTATCCTGATACCTAATCTAAACCAAGTCTCAGTTTAAAGCTATCTCTTCTTGTCTTGTCACTACATGGTGTTTAAATGATGGCTCTCCATCTTTCATTTATGACCCTTCAGGTTCTGGAAGGTTTCAATTATGCCACATAAACCACCTCTTCTCCATGCTGAGCAACCCCATGTCTCTCTACCTCTTTTTGTAGGAGAACTGTTCCATTCCTCTGATCACCTTTGTAGCCCTTCTCTGAACTCCCTCTAACAGGTCCACATCATTCTTGTGTTGATACCATCACCTCTACTCTGTCCTCGTGAGAATCACCTCCCTTGACCTGACAAACTTCTTTTGATGCAGCCCAGGATGCTGCTGGCCTTCAGGGCTGTGAGCACACACTGCTGCACTATTGATCTATCTTCCCAGTAGTTCTTTAATTCTCTGCTTACTTGGTTGTATTTCAGGAGCCCTCTGACTTTGTTCCATGTTTTTGTGATTCTTTATATTTGTAAGGCTTGTATACTGCTGAAAAAAATCAGTGCACCATAAATACTTTATCAACTTCTGATTTTTCCATGAGCTTTCCCCTCTTATGAGACTGTTGCCTTCTTTTCCAACTGATGCTCCTTGATCACAGAGTTGCCTGTTTTACATAACTGTGGCTCTGAATGTTGTGTCCTATTCCTGTCTTTCTGATGGTTTCAGTCTTTTTTTTTTTTTTCAAATGTCCTGAAGTTGGCATTAACAATAGATTCCACTTGAGAAGGTTCTAGGTCAATGAAGATGGAGTTGGAAAAATGCAGGTTTTCTACTGGGAATATTAATTACAAATGCCCTTAACCTGGTGTATTCTCATATATTTCTGCATAGTGTGTTGAATAAGTAATACAATGTGTCCAAAACTGTATCCTGCAAGAACTGTGCTGCTTCTAAAAAATTAGGTCAGAGATCAGAAACCAGGCAGTGCAAATCATAATGAACATGTTATTAAATAATAAGTTCATAAAACAGGTTAATTAATGTTAAACACTTATTTTGGCCTCATTTTAATCAGTTTTTCCTGTAACAAATCATCAGATGATATCTCTCCCTGTGAAACAACTCAAGGTTTGTTTTGCTGAAAATGTTGTTGTTTGAAAGTAGCATAGTCAAGACTATTTATTTTAATTAAACATTTTTCTTTAAATGTCACACTTATTCAGATATATTTTAAATAAACACATATTAAATTAGAGAAATTAAATTCAAAAAGCTTTGATTATGTACTAATAGTCCTTTAAAATTGATTTAAAATTCATTTCTGTCTTAATGTTAGCTCAAGTTTACAAGTTTAACTTTTCTCTGCAGCAAAAATGTTCAAGTGTCTTAAATTTAATATAATTCTTATTAATGGCTCATTTATTTTAGAAGAAACATAATATAGGATTACATAATCTGGTAATATAGTATGCATACCATTTGAGGAAGTTGTCCTATGTAATACAGTACACTAGAGTTTCTAAATAATCAAATTAATCCATGAAATAAATTACATCCCAATAACATTAGGAATTTATTTCCATTAAAGAAATATTAAGGTAATTATCCAGGACATTTTATTTGTAAGTAGTTTTCAGAGAATCCAAAACATTTTAGAGGTCAACTAGACAAGGTAAACCATAATTTTCTCCTTCCTCTCCTCTGGATTCTAGATGATCACATTTCCTCCCTTTAAACTTATAAATTGATGGAACACTGATTTTTCTCCCTCTGCATATGTTCAAAATGGCTCTGGAAACAGTAATGGATCTATCTGTTGGCCTGAACCTCAGTTTTATTTATAAACTAGTCTGAGAGTCTGTACGAATTTTCCCTCATCTGCCTCATGACTGTCATTGGGAAACCACTGAAGAGAAGACCCCCCCCCGTCTAGAATCTCTGGCTCTGAAGGAGAAAGTCACATGCCAAAGGCCCTGAGACCTGAAAGCACAGTGTTAAGTTATTGTTTTCACAGGTGTTGTTTGCTGTATGCTAAGAAGGGGGCACCGTGCCCTTTCTGCAACAATAGCCTTGGAAGCTGTCCCACCTCTTGGCCTCGCTGGAGTTCTCCTGAGTTTCGGGTGGTCTCCCACGGAAGACCCTCACCTGTTTTACAGCTACCGCGACAGACAGACTGAGATGTAAGAAGCCTCTCCATCAAGGACTGAGACATGAAACCCCTATGTGAAAAGGCCCCGCTTCTCCTTCCAAGGACTGGGACCAAAACCCCTAACCCGGGGGAGGTGTGTGGGGGGAGGCAAGCTGACTGAAGCGAGATGTTTGCCTGCAGGTGTGACCACTGGACCAAGAAAACAATGGTTCTTGCCTGCTGCCTAGTTTGGACTCTGTGTACCCCCCCTTTATATTCTTCCCCCATGAAGACCTTTGTTTCAGTTGTGAAATTTACTCTCCCTTCCCTCAACAAAAAGGAGTATAATTGGGGTCCAGATGAACTGTGCCTCTGAGATCTCCCCAACGTAACAGGCAGATCCTCAACTGGACTGGACCAAAGGACTTTGTCTCTGCATTTGGTAGCTATATCCCCCTCTTTCTCTCTCTCTTTTCTCTCACTTTCTCTATCTTTTTTCTCTCCCTAAATCCCTCTATTGCATTTTGCTGTGGTCATTCAATAAAGGTATATTTGTTTTGATTATTACTGCAAACCCCCCTGTACCGTGTTAGTTTTTTGCACCCTGAGATCACTCCTACAAACCATCACATCATCCGTTCACTAGGACGGATCATGACAACCAGGCAAACTATATGTGCATTATAGGAGCACAAAGAAACAAATGGATAGATAACCCAGCATCGTGCCTACTAAATCTTAATGGGATTGAGCCTTTCATGAAAGGGAGTTGTAGATGCAATATGTAAGAAATGTATAATAAACACTCACAGAAAAATCTTTTCAGTTTCAAAAGAATTATACCATAAATGGGCCCGAAGGTTGAACTAGAATAAGATTCTCCCTGCCTACAGATCTTCCAGTTATGCAGTGATGAATTTCACAGCTCTGTGATGAGAATGAAAGCCATGGTCTCATTCATCAGCATACTTAGGCTACTCTGCTTGGAAAGGGTAACTATGCACTGCAGGCACAGTTCTTGCTTTATATTATACAGTCACTGGATGAAAACCAGAGCTAAACCTGATTCACAGGTCTGCAATTCAGATCCTAGGCAGTAGAGCATTTCTTAAATGAAAGACAATAAAATCATAGAAGTGTTTTATGAAAGGTAAGTAGCTTATTTCCTTTTCACTTAACTTTGTGCCATTGGAAAAACACTCTAACATTATATATTTATATATTATAAATATATATTATATATCTCAGAAAATGTGGTTAATATCTTCTATTTTGCATAATAATTTTCACTTGTTCTTGCATAGTTGTCTAGAAACTGTGGGGCCAAACACCCTTCAAAGTATATTTGAAGGGTGTTTGGCCCCATATATATATATATATATAATGGATATATATATATCCATTATTCTGAATAGAAGAGTGCAAAAATTTGGAAAGGGGGGTGGGGGGTTGGAAGGAAGGACTTTTCTTATGCCAGGATTTTTTTTTAGGACTTAAAATGTGCTTTAGAAATGTCATTTTCAGAACATGGCTGGAAGTTAGATTGCAGTGCCAGATATCACTAAGCATAAAAGCATATTATATAACTTTTATAGCTCTCTTTTGTGCAATTCCTTTCTATGCTGATTAACTGGAAAATTCTGTCATTGTCATTTTGTGGCCCAGAGTGCAATGTGATGTTATTTAATAAGATGTATAACCTTCCTGACTGCCTAATCTGGTCAGCGCTGTTAAATGGGGTGTACATACATCATCATGACTGTGGCAATGTTTTTTTGATGATCTAGTTATGCTTTCTAAAACATTTCAATGCAAGACATGTTGATGTTATTAAAAAGAAAAGAAAAAAAATTGAAAGAGAAAGAAGACAAATTTGTTTAACATTAGTTTCATAACCTCTCTTTCCATAAATTTATAGTATATCTACTGAGTCAGAAAATAGAAGGATAGCTTTTAAAACTGCCTGGGAATTAAAATCAGGGAAGCCAGTCACAAGCTACAGCATTCTTCAATTAAATTTTGGAGAAACGTAACAGAATCATAATCATTGTCAGAGCTTGGAAGGATTGATGTCTCAAGACATTCTGGGATGCCTCCACGTGTGGGAGGGGGCAGGTCAGGCCTTGTTCACCCTACACCCCCTGTCTCCCAGTCCTGTGGAGCTGCCAATCACTGAATCCTTGGCACACCTGAGGCAGAGCTCCAGTTTAGCCTAACCCTGCCCCTGAGTGGCCGAATGACTGGAAATCCCTCCTGGGGGGAGGGCCCAGGAAGGCCCAGAGGTATTTAAGGCTGAGCATGAGGTAAGAATATGTCTTGATTTTACCTCTTCTTGGAATTTCTGTGTGAACACTGTTGGAACTCAGGAGTTAATAGGCATATGTGTGCTTTTCTGTATCTCTTCTATATTTCTTCTAATTCCCTCTTCTTGGAACATTTTGAGTAACTTAATATCCGATGTGTTAAACTTAATAGCCTGTTGTTCAAGTAACAACAAACAGGTTTAAATTTTTGCTAAGTTAAAAGGGCCAAGTTATTGCTCTAAGGAGTGTTTTATGCTGATTGGATGTTGCACTAAACTTTTTGCCAAAGTTCCTTGATTTTCTGTAGTTTGCCAGTAAATAATTTTGACCTCTTGAAATATGTAGTAGGTATTTCTCTTGTGTGCCTTTCCCAGAGTAGAGGACCCTCTGTAAGCTCCGTTCAGTGAGTTGTCTGGGGAGGCCTTACAATCCCAGAATGGCTGGGACTGGGAGGGATGTTTGGAGAATATCTAGTGCAGGTTGTTTCGAAATATCTTTAGAGAAGGAAAATCCCCATCGCATCTGGGCAGCCTGCTCCAGTGCTCTGTCACTCTCACAGTAAAGAGGTTTTCCTTCATATTCAGAGGTAATTTCCTGTGACTGAGTTTGTGCCCATTGACTTTTGTCTTGATACTGGGAAGAACCACTGAGAAGAGTCTGGCCCCATCCTCTTAACACACCCACCCTTAAGACATTTGTATGCATTGATAAGGTCCCCTCTCAATCATACCTTATCCAGGCTAAACAAACCAAGCTGTTTCAGCCTTTCCTTACAAGACAGGCGGTCCAATCCCCTAATCATCTTTGCAGCCCTCTGTTGGACCTTCTTCAGTAGTTTCTTGTCTTTCCTGAGCCAGGGATAGAACTGAACACAGTACTAAAGATGCAGTGTCACCATGGATGAATAGAGGGCAGCCTCAACTGCTGGCAATGCTATTCCTAATGCATGCCAGGAGTCTGTTGGCCTTCTTGGCTACAAGGGAACGCTGCTGGCTCACAAACTGTTTGTTGTTTCTAGGATCTCCAGGTCCTCCACAGAACTACTTTCCAGAAGATCGGTCCCCAGTTTACACTGGTCCAGGGGGCTATTCTTTCCCAAATGCAGGATCTTGCACTTGCTGTTATTGTACTTCATTAAGTTTCTCTCTGCCTAACATGTCTAAACATGCTGTGGATATACCCTGTCCCTTGATCCAGGTTATTGATAAGTTGAACAAGACTGACCCCTGGGAAGCAT
This sequence comes from Camarhynchus parvulus, assembly GCF_901933205.1. NCBI lineage: Eukaryota > Metazoa > Chordata > Aves > Passeriformes > Thraupidae > Camarhynchus > Camarhynchus parvulus. Next base: position 53,128,807 of record NC_044571.1, on the reverse strand, counting down.
TATTTCTGCATGTCTCCTACTAGGCTCTCTGTCACTGATCATGCCACTCTAAACTCTTCCATTCAACCAGTTCTCAATCCACCTCACTGTCCACCTAACCCACACTTCCTGATTTTGCCTATCAGGATATTATGGGTGACGATGTCTAAAGCCTTGCTGAAGTACACTTAGACAACAACCATCTCTCATCTACCCAGCCAGTCATAGAAGACTATCAGATTGGTCATGCATGACTTTTCCTTCGGTGAATCCATGTTGGCTACACCTAATAACACTTTTTTCCTGCACATACATAATGATGACATGCAGGTTGAGCCATTCCATCACCTTTCCAGGGATGGAGGTGAGGCTGACTGGCCTGTAGATTCCTGAATCCTCCTTCTTGCCCTTTTGGATGGCTGGAATGACATTGGCTTTCCTTCAATCCTCGGGCACCTCACTTGTTCTCTGTGACTTTTCAAAAATGATGGACACTAGCTTAGCAATAGCATCTGCCTGCTCCCTCAGCACTGGTAGGGGCATCCCACCAGGGCCCTTGGATTTGTGGGTGTCAGGTTTTCTTATTCATTCTCTAACCTGATCTTCCTCAACAGAGGGAAAGACTTCCTTTCTCTAACTTTCTCTCTTGCCTTCAGGATCTCAGATTCCTGAGGGCTGGCCTTAGCAGTTAAGACCAAAGCAAAGAAGGCATTCAGTAACTCTTCTTTCTCTGTATCCTCCATCACCTTATTTAGTAGCAGGCCCACATTTTCCCTAGTCTTCCTTTTCCTACTGACATGCTTGAAGAAGCTCTTCTTGTTGTCCTTGCCATCCTTTGCTGTAGTTAATTTCAGGTGGACCTTAGCCTTCCTTGTTGCATCCCTGCACACTTTGATAACATTCCTGTATTTCTCTTAAGTGTCCGTTCCCTTTTTCCACATTCCATAAACCTTCTTTTTCTGTTAAAGAAGGCAAAAATACTGGTTTTGCCAGTATTTCCCTGCTCATCCATTCAGGACTCCTGTCCCTTTTGCTTGATTTCTTACTCATGGGAATGCACAAATACTGACCTTGGAAGAAGTGATGTTTGAATATTAACCAACTCTCTTGGACATGCTTACCTTCTAGAGTCCTAGTTCATGGGATACCACCACATAGGTCCTTGACGAGGTCAAAATTTTCTCTCTTGAAGTGGTGCTATGTATTCCCCTACTTCCTCCATCCATGATCCTGAACTCAACCACCTCATGGTCCTGGCAGGCAAGGCTGCTCCCAGCCTTCATATCCCAAACCAGCCTGTCTTTGTTGGTTAGTACCACAGGGCTTTCCTCATTGGCTTTTCCACCAGCTGTGTTAAAAGTTATGGTCAGTGCTCTGGATAAACCTCCTGGGCTGTGTGTTCTTGGCTGTGTTTGTCTTTCCAGCAGTTACCAAGCTAAAGTTCCCCATGAGAGCCAGTGCCTGGGAGCATGAGGCTGCTTCCAGAAGTCTTTAGCCAGCCTCATTAACTTCCTCTTCCTGATCAGGTGGCCTGTACTAAACACCCACAACAGTGTCACCATATTAGGCTGGACCTTAATTCTTATCTATAAGCTTTTGACTCATTCTTCATCTTCATTTTATGTCTTCTACTTACTGCTTCATTGCTCATTTGTAAAAACAAACATTTGCCATGAAGACATAACTGCCAATTTAGACTAACTAAGACAAATGAGATAATGAGGCCGTGGCAGCTTAGAGTTGACAGATCCAGCTGAGTGCCCAGCTCCAAGTAGAAAGCTTTCTTTTCCTGCCAGAAGGTCTATATGCTAATTCTAACTAATTTGCTAACCTTGGCCCTACAGTGTTTGACAACAGGGGAGCAAACCATTTTGTTACAGATGTGACATTAATTTGGATGTAAACTAAAGCTGGAACAGATAATCTATGCAATCTTCTATCAGAGGAAGCAGCCACCAAAAATATAAATCCGTGCCTAGTATACATAAATACAAAAAATATTTAATTGTGAAGGACAGATTATTTAAATGTAAGTGATAATGAATGATAAAGCCTACAGTAAATAATGGAAGAAGTAAAGCCACTATATTCTGCATCTTCTTATACCCCTTTGGTTGGATGTTCTTACCTTGGCATTAGAAGCAGAAAGAAAGGACTTGCCCATATTTCAGACCCAACGCAGAAGACAAGTTTGACCTGATACTAATTTAAAGGACTGTGCAAAGACAAAATTTCAGACTATTTTAAAACACCTTTTCTAATCAATTTCTGTCACTATTATTTCTGATGGAGTTTTTCCTAAATAAATTTTTTTTCTCTTATCCCTTTTTCAAATTTCATAAAGAAAACAAATGAAAGGAATATTGTTGGGGATTCCAATTAGGAATAATGTTTGGGGTTTCTAAAATATTTTACTGCTTTTAAATTTTTTCTTAATAAATGTTTTAATGTCAGAAACTGCACTTATAAGTTCATTCCAGATACAAGGATGAGAACAATTGATGAGAAATGCATTTTGTAAGCATCATGTACATCATAGTACAAGAAATAACATCAACCTCCTCATGAGTTTATTTGTTTTGGAGGTGTTGACTGATATTTAACGAAATACAAGCCAGCAGTGCCCAGGTGGCCAAGAAGGCCATGGCATCTTGACATGGATCAGCAATAACGTGACCAGCAGGACCAGAGAAGGGATTGTCCCTCCGTACTTGACACTGATGAGGCCACACCTCAAGTCCTGTGTTCAGTTTTGGGTCTATAACTACAAGAAGGACATTGAGGGGCTGGAGCGAGTCCAGAGAAAGACAACATATCTGCGTAAGGATCTGGAGCACAAGTCGGATGAGGGAGCTGGGGTTGTTTAGCCTGGAGAAAAGCAGGCTCAGGGAAACATTACCTTCCAAAACTCCCTGAGCAGAGATTGTAGTGAGGTGGATGTCAGCCGCTTCTCCCAGGTAACAAGTGACAAGATGAGAGGAAATGGCCCCCAACTGTGCCAGGGGACGTTTAGATTAGGTATGAGGAAAATTTCGCAGAAAGGGTTTTAAAACCATTGGGTCAGACTGCTCAGGGGAGTGGTGGAGTCACTATCCCTGGAAATGTTATCAAATATGTGGATACAGCACTTGAGCACATGGTTTCATGGTGGAACATGGTGGTGGTGCTAGGTTGATGGTTGGAGCTGATGATCTTAAAGGTCTTTAGAAAAGTAAGAATTTTACTTTTCCAGGCTATCAGAAGAAGAGTGATTTAAGAGGCATGTTATCAACATTTTTCATCTCCTGTGAATTACAACATAGCTGATGTGTAACATTGCTTATTATGTTACAGACAAAACTATCTATTGCTCCTAGTCACAGTGGAGCTGCTAGTGAGCAGTTGTGTATATTAATAAAAGACATTATCAGGCCTTAAACTAGGGAACCTCATAAAGTATTACTTATATCATTGTTCAGACTTTTTTCAAAGAATTATCCACACAGATAATTGAAATATCTAGAAATGTAATGTCATTTGGCTTCTACTTTTAATGTTGCCATTACAAAACTCTTCTAATGTAGACCAGAATTAATCATTATCTGTAACTAATGCACTTGAAACATATATGTGGGTTTATGTTGTGTTGCTAAATGAGCCACAAAAAATATGGGTTTTCTTTAATGAAAAAACCCCAAATATTAATTCAGGTAATTATATATCTGTCCTGCTATTTAAAGAGAACTTCTTTATATTTTAGAATTAAGCAGTTTTGATTAATTTTCTATAATTTTGCCCTAATCTACTGTATTTTGAAAGTTATGTAAACCTAATAATGAAAGAAAGTATTGATGCTTATCCCAGTGTGCAACAAAAAGAAGAATGCATTCTAAATTTTAAATAATCAAGTTCAGTAATGCAATGTGGTTTCTGAAGTATTTCCTGCAACATCCTTTCTTCTGAAAAGTTAAAATGATTATTTAATGTTATAGAATGAAAATCAGTATCCCTTATACAGATTTCTAAATTAGAGGAATACAATATCCTTTTACAAACCTTTCAGTACTCTTGCCCTCTTGCTTGACAAACACAGAAAATTCAGTCACTTGCTGTCGAAGAACAGGTTTCCTAGGTGTCCTCAATTTATATGGACATTTGATTCCAATGCTAGCCATTGAGGGAATAATTATGAGCTCTACTGATTTTTGTTTTGTTGCTTGTGGGAGTGGGGCTGGTTGGAATGGACAATAGACTGGCCTCAACTGTCTATGCAGAGAGCATCAATTTAAGGCCATGGGAAACCAGATGTTAGAACGGAGAACACTGAGATAAGTTAGGATAAGAAGAGTTGGATCATGGGAGGTTCTTACAAATAAGGTTGTGCTTTGAGCTCTCATTGATGATTGGTCGGTAGTGTTTTGTATATATGGTTGTGTTTGTGGTTCTCCCTGTTCATTGATCCTCTGCCCCCAGATCATTCCCTATATACTGTTGTATTTGCCTGACCTCGACGTCTTTTGAGATCACCCCATACCACATGGAGTATGGCGTGTTCTGTTTGTTAAAGTTCTTTTGGTTATTTTGTTTCCATTTGTTAAAGTTCTTTTTTGGATATCTCAGTCACTTCTGTCCCTATTTCATTTGCAACATAACTCCCAGCTGGTCTGGTTCTGAGGCTGTGATGCTGACACCACAGTCGCGGCTGTTGTGGAAGTAGCTAAACCTTTGCAGTTCTAAACAATTGTATTAATAGCTTGTAATAATTATATGCACACTGTTACCATCACTATAGCCCATATCAGAAACATTGCTGTCAGATACTGGTTATCGAATACTGAAAGAAGCATAGTTCAATCAGAAGAACTCCAACTATCTTTTAAGGACAAGGAAGCCTCTCATTACAATGAGAAGGACTGAATGGAAGATGCTTATCAACAAGCATTTCATGTTGTGCAGGGACTTATCTCAAAGAACAAGATCAATCAGGTATAGCTGTTGCCTAGTTACTTGAGAAGTTATATGCATAAATATTATATATATAAGAATTTGCTAACCCCAGAAGTCACACTAATCAAGGTGTATATATGATGTGTCTTTATGTATCAAATAAGAAAAACTTCAAGAAAACAATCATCCAAATAGTTACAAGTTTTGAAATGAAATGGTACAATGATTCTTGCAGTGATCAGAAATGAGCACGTCACAAAACAAATATTACAACTGCTTTGAAAGAGGTGATCATTGATGTCATATTGTGTTTGCCTTGGTAAAGAATAGCAGATTGTTCAAGAGTGGCTACACAGCATAGTACAATGATATAGGCAGTTTAATTTGTAATTCAGCATGATGATTTGGAAGATGGTGTACTACAACTTTGAAAAGGTAAGTGGGATTCTATCAGTGTAACTTCGTGCTTTATATTTCCTGTTCTTTAAATTTTACGGATACTTTTTGTCAATCTTACATGTCTCTTGCAATACTTTTGGTCATTTCTTTTCTCAATACAATCCAAAAAGAGTAGACTACCATTGGGAAAAGCACAGATTACTACATCATTCCAGGAAAAACATTTGATTAGTTGATAATTTTCTATTTAGTCGTGGTTAAAGTTCTAACAGTTAAGAAATTTTGATGCATTTAAAGTGCGCTACATTAATTGTGTGTATAGTTTAAATGTAGTAGCATATTGGGCACTATCATAGTTCAAGTAAATTATATCAGTGTATTGGATGACAATTTACTCATATGGTGTAAAAAGAGATGAGGCATATCTCACATTTCTGATTTGCCTTTTTTTTTTCAGTATCCTGTTGACCACCAATAATACAGAGATCACAATAAAATCTTTAATGAAGAATTAGTCTGCTGGGTTTGTTTTATGCTCTGCTTGTGGACAAAGCAGCACTATTTTAAATCTTTTTGTTTCTTCCAGGAAACAAAATTGCAATAAAAACTCTTGAAATGCTGACACATTCCTAATTTCTACTTTTTAAAGTCCCAAAAACTTTGGATTCCCCTAAATGCAAGCTGAAAAGAGCCTCTGATATTTTCAAACAGCCAAATAATGCCTTGTGACAGATATCTGTCTTTCCTCTTTTCTTGAAAGAAATACAGTAGAGAGAAGATAGAAAGCATCTTTTACCTTCCCCTGTAGCAGTGCTATTTTGTACAGGGAAGGAATTGAGGAGATAATAGTAATGAAATCCTAAGGTATTTCTGTCTCCATTAAAGCAGAGATTAGCATACAGTTCAGACTAATTTGTATATTGGCTGCTTTTTGTGGCAAAGACAAGTAGATAGTTTAGAAACTAGTATAAAAGTTCAGAAAATGTCTTACTAAATTAAGATCAGCTGATCTGGATGATTAGCTAGCAAACTGCTGGCTATGTTAAATTTCTGCATTTGGATGAACAAACACTTAACTGTAAATTCGTCTTTCACTCCAAATGAACTTGAAGAAACAAAATAAATATTGTGTGGAAGTGATGAAAAAATTGAGCAAAACAACTCCCTTAAGAAAGAAAAGCACAAGCTAGTAATATGACCTGAAAAATTAAGGTGAGAAAGATTGATAAAATCATAGAACGGCTTGGGTTGGAAGGGGCCTTACAGATCATTCTAATCCCTTTGCCATGGGTAGGGACACTTTCCACTAGATCAGGTTGCTCAGAGCCCCATAAAATCTGGCCTTGAACAGTTCCAAGGATGGGGCATTCCATTCTCTGGGCAATCTATGCCAGTGCCTCACCACCCTCACAGAAAATATTTTTTTCCTAATATCTGATGTAAGCCTACTCCTCTCCACTCTGGAGCCACCGCCCCATGTCCTGTCATTACCTGGCCATATAAAAATGTCCTTCTCCATCTTTCTTGTAGGCTCCCTTAAGGTACTGGAAGGCTGCAATTAGGTCACCCTGAAGCCTTCTCTTGTCCAGGCCAAACAATCCAAATTCTCCCAACCTTTCCTATAGGAGAGCTGTTCCATCCCTCTGATTGTCTTTGTGCCCTCCTTTGGACACACTCCAATGGGTTAATGTCTAAAATTACATGTTGCCTTTTGAATGAGTAGTATTTTATTAAAAATAAAAGCAGTGGAAAGTATGTTTGGAGACTTCTAGCTAAGAGAAAGAGAAGAGCTGTGGCTCTTTGTAGGTTGAAGGGAAACTTGTTATTTTACTAATGGGAGAAAATAAAACAATCCCAATTTAGAGCATGATTTACCACAAATTATTTTGTAAACCTTTTATATAGGTTATGTCATTAGTGCAGATGAACCAAGGTCTCTTTATCATTTGTGAAGAGAAACAAAATTCTCCAGGGGTCAGTTCAAAGGAGTAATTTTATATGCCTATTTTAAAATTAATTGTGTTACTGCCTCTAACTGCACCTTTCTCATTATTGTCAATAATTGAAATCTGGGCAATAAACTCAGATGTAGACATCAAATACAGATGTCAAGTAAAGTCTAGCTGTCTGAAGACAGGATGTACCCCTGCCTGGTTCTTATTACTCATTTGGAGTATTAGATAATATATGCTTCTGGAATCAACAGACTTATTGAAAAAGAGAAATTGATTCTAAATACAAACCCCTATTTGCTCTGGATAATTTACTTCACTTGTTCCACATATGCATATTCAGAACTGAGCAGAAATGGCAGAATCAAAAGAAATGAAATTAAATTTCTGGTTTTCAATGTGTATATATATATAGTTACTTTATTAGGAAAACATGGCATAAAATTTTATAAAACAGAAGAGTTTGGATGTATCAATGCCTGTGAAAATTTGGGTCATATGTGAGGATGATAGTACTGCCAGTTTTTTTAGGATGTCTACCCTTACTTTTGGTAGAGCTTGTAACTACCAATTTTTTGTTGTTCAGTTGGGTGTTTCAAGCTGAGTGAAAGACTAGGAGATATTAGTGGCCTCTGTAGAAGGGTACCTCTGATGACTTGCCAAAAAATATCTGTATAAGAATCATAGTGGTTATCACCATCTGCATGTTGCTGGTAGGGTGCGATTTAAGCTCCTGCTGCTCTCATGATTGCCATTATTACTGTTTGATGGCTTCTGACCAGGGGATATCACCATGCCAGACATGTAGTTTTGTGTTCTCTCTGCCTTACTGGTTGACCACATCTACAAAGACTCAATCCCCTGCTAGTACTCATTGATGTTAACCAACTAACTTAAAAAAACAAGGCCTTTTTCTTATTTTACTGTATTATTTACTTATTTTATTTTACCTTCATATTTGTAATACCAGTAATGTTAAGTGATGCAGAATTCTGCACTTGTTTTCTTTTCTCTTTTTTTTTTAATTTTCATAATAGAGTGATGTCTTTACCCAGTACTCAGTTTCCTAAGCAATTAACTCCAGCATTTGGTGAGTACTGAGCTTGAACAAAGGTGTGTGAAAATGGATGAAAAGAAATTATCTGAGATTGATACCTACAGAATAGTTTTTCTAACACCTAAGACAGGCTTACATTAACAACCCTTGCTCTGAAATTGTTTTTATCAAAGCTTTATATTTAATCTTGAAAAATCATCTTGCGACAATTCTTTTCTTGGCATTTCAAAATGAAATAAGGTATGCTATCTCACATAACATTCTAAGGTTTCATGCTAGAGTGAAGGTGTAGACAAACTAAAGTTGTACCATTTACATTTTGGCCAGGCTGCCTTTAATAACATCACACTTGTAACTTTACATTTGCTTTAAATGAAAACTGTTACTGTCTAGGATACACTAATCACGTATCTAGATTATGGTTATTTCCTCTGTAAAGGAAATAACCATAATCCATATATGTGATTAGTGTACTCTAAACAACTGTGGCTGTTGTAAATGGATGCATAAAATTTAAAATGAATTGTTGGCTTGTTTGACAAGAGATAGGCAATGTCATAATCAGGTTATGATTTTAGTGTACACATTTCCTTTGCTATACATGTTTCCTTTTTCCGTAAGCTATTTTTAATTTTTTTTTGAGATGTGGTTTCCTTACATGAAGGAAGTGTTCAGGACCAAGTGCAAAATAAGTATTTGACATATATATTTTTAGTGCAGCTGTGTCACTGCTGTCCCACTCATGAAGATTGATCTCATTTTGCTCATGTTGACACGTTTGCTCATACTTGAACTATTTAATGGAATTATGAAAAAGCAGAATTTCTCAATGCTTATAATACTAGAAAATTTAGAAAGGCACCACTTTTTTTTAAGAGCTTTAAAGAGGTCCTTAATGCTTCAAGTCCATGACTCATAAGATCAGCTATGCATGTATTTCTTCTTAAAACTTAGAAAAAATTGTTTTCATTGGTGGTTATGAAACAAACATGGTTTTGCTATAAGAAAGAACATTTATTTAGTTTTATTTGAAACTTTCTTAGTGAAATAGGTATAATAACATATCCTTTTTATGTTGTCTTTTTTTTTGTTTGGTTGGAGTTTTTAAAATTATTAATTCAACAATAAGCTGTTCAGAGCAAAGATCAACTTTCAGAAATGTTTACTGCAATTTTTGTCCATCAAATTGTCATCACTACTGTAGTGCTTTTATAAATATAGTACTCCTACCAAATTGCCTCTGTAGTTCCCAGAGACTGTTAGAGTTTCACTGTTTGCAGTGTTACAATATTTAGTATCATGCAGTTCTAAACTTTCTTTTGAAATTTGCATCTAACGAAGAAAACACCTATCTTTTGGCATTTCACCCTCTAGAGTGAGGTGTTTCTCTCTTCCCCAGTCCCACCCACAATATATAAGCATGCAATTCATAGAAATTACACAGATTAACAGTTTGCCTCTATGTTACAAATCACCAGATGCATTTCTTCATTGAAACATGAGATATCTCTGTGAAAGTAGAAATCCAAAGTATTCAAAATAACAATTTGGTACTTGGGCTGATACTGTTCAACATTGTTGGTAGCAGGGACGGCGGGTTTGAGTGCACCCTCAGCAATTTTGCTGACCACAACCTGTGCGTGCAGTCGACATGCTGGAGGGAAGGGATGCCATGACACACTTGAGAGGTGGACCCATGTGAACCTCCCGAAGTTCAGCAAAGCAAAGTGCAAAGTTCTACACTTGGATCACAGCAATCCAAGGCACACCTACAGGCTGGGAGGAGAATTGCTTGAGAGCAGCCCAACCTGTGGGAAAGGACTTGGGGGTAATGGTTGAAAACATGAAGAGGAGCCAGCAGTGTGTGCTCACGGCCTGCAGAGACAACCGAAACCTGGGATGCATGATAAGGAGAGTAGCCAGCAGGTGGAAGGAGGTTATTCTCCCCCTCTACTGTGCTCTTGTGAGACACTACCTGGAATACTGCATAAAGGTCTGCTGCTCCCAACATGAGAAGGACGTAGCTTTTGGAGCAAGTTCAGAGGATGGCCACAAGTTTATAGAGGGTTGGATCACTTCCTCTATGAATAGCTGGAGCTATTCAGATTTGAGAAGGTTGCATGGAGACCTCATATCAACACTTCAGTATCTGCAGGGGGCCTACAAGAAAGACAACAAAGGGAGATTCTTTATCAGGAACTATAGTGATAGGAAAAGATAGAATGGATGCAAACTAAAAGAGGGGAAATTTAGGTTAGATATTAGGAAGGAGTTCTTTCATGTGAAGATAGTGAGCCACTGGAACAAATTGCCCAGGGAGACTGTGTATGTCCCAAGTCTGCCAGTATTCAGGGGCTGGTTGAATGGGGTATTGACCACTCTATTCTAGTGGGAGATGCCCCTGGCCATGGCAGGGGGGCTGAGATTAGATGATCTTTGAAGTCCCTTCCAAGCCTTAACATTCTGTGATTCTATGACTCTATGAAAACACTCTAGCAAATAATTAGACTGCTACTTTATTTCCAAATCTTTTTGAAGCCTACTGAGCCATTATTCAGCATTTTGCCACCAACCCAGGGCTCTTCACAGAATACTAGAAATCTGATTTAAAACAATGAGAATGCCAGAGATAGGGCATTTCTAACTACTACGTATTGTATATTTTTTATAAATACTATATTTGGTATAATTTCTGTTTGTATAGCAACCAATTAACTATTTCTATACAGAGGCACTAGTTAGCTATTCTTGTGGATCAGTGGTCCACTGAGTGTGGACTTAGAGCTGCATTATGAATTCTTCAGCCTCATGAGAAAATTCACATGGAAGCTAGAACTAGTCTCAGAACCAGTCTAGGGAAATGACAGTGGGCCATATTGGTATGCAAACATATATCTCCCAAAATAAAATTTATAATTTCTCATCCACTGTTAAACTTCCATATACATTTTAGGGAAAAAATTCAACACTAGAAAGCATTATTTCCATTATCCAACACAGTAAGCAGGGAAACACATAAATTACCTGATAGAAAACAGCAGAAGGAACTCAGGCATTTCTTCACTGCCCAAAATTCACTTACTATTTAAGATGGCAATTAACAGGGTGAAGTTTTCTCTTTTTAGGCTGACAGTGTTTCTTTGGAAAACTAGATTTTTTTCCCCCTCTGTCTCCTTTTAAGTGTGTCTGGAAGTGTTAAAGTTGTCCACCTTTCATATGATAGCCTAGAGCACACATTTAAGATGTAACAGATCTCATTTCTGTGGCTTCCTCAGCCTGAGGCAGTTCAAACCTGTATTTCCCAGGAGAGTGACTTAACCAGTGGAAACAGAGGGAGATTTCTCCTCAGCTCTTCTGACAGAGCTTTGACACTACAGCTAAGAATTGAAGATTTATGGGATGAGAGAGATAAGAAGTTTCTAGACTCTTAACATGGTGATGGAACCATTCATCAAAGAGAATGACTTTCTATTTGTACTTTATTTGTATATTAAGAAATGGGAAAGACACAAGCAGAAGCCAGATTTAATGACCTTCTTGTTCCCAAATTAGAAGTTCAGTTATATAGTTACTACACTGTGATCCTTCTTCAGCCTTCCATATGATTCTGAAAGATTTCATATCTGTCTGTGGGATTCTACAGATTTAGCAAATGTGGAGAACATACATTTCCTTCTTTCCCAGACAGGTGATTAAATTCTTCTCTTGGGAAAGGAAAAAATAAGATTTGAATCCAGGGGAAGTATTTAGAGACTTAGGAGGACACAAAACCTAGGGTTTTTCCACCTTGAACATTAATCACTAATCTGTTATGCAAAATTGAGCACAAAAATTAACTACATACCTGTTACTGCCTCTATATATTACCAGGTGTTATCCCACCAGAGACTTTATATGTGACTGGCTCTCTGAGCATAATTTGCTCTTATAGCAAGAGTTAGCTGTGGTCAAACAACTGGTTTGTTTGATCACACTTGTCAAGATATAGACTTGACAAACACTTGTCAAGACATAGACTGCAAACTACTTTATGTGAAGTAGTCATAAGCAGAAGAGATCCTTGGAAATTCTAGTCATAACCAGGTGCACAACTAGGCATGTAGCACATTTTATGTCTCTACCTGTTTGCCAAGTACCTACTGAATTAGGAAGGGTTTTTCTGGATCCCATTCTGCTTACAATATTTGTGGCCTTCAGATGGCAGTTGCAGCATAATGTCAGCTATAAATTTAATAAAAAAAGAAAAATAATTAATGCAGTTAATGTCTGTACATTAACTGTTTCTTCAAAATTATATTCATGTTTCTAACAATATACATTTAGAAAGTTGTTTCAGAGCCAAGCAGGCTGAAACCAAGAATATACTAATCAAGGTATACAATTGAAATATTAGTCAGATACATCAAGGAGAAGTGGATGTAAAAAGAAAAAGAGAGTTCCTTAAATCTTTTAAGGAAGCTGTGTTATATTTCTTTCTCACAGTAAAATTATATAAAATTCTACAGTTCACTTACTAAGGCTCTCTCAGAGACAAAAGTTGGAGCCGAAAAATGTGCAACTTAAAAAGAGTGCAACAGAAAGATGAATTAAATCTTTATGGTGAGGGAAATAAAAGGTAAAGTGACATCCTTCAGTATCAAGAATCCATCTATGGGAAGATAATGTTCTAAAGGAGAACACAAGCAAGATTTGTACAGTGTTTCCAACAGGAAGCCCTCAGATATGATATCCAGATTAGCAATGTCCATATTTTATGTTCTTAATGGCAGAGTGATCACACTGTGCTTACTTCCCAGAAGTCTTTATCTCTTCGTTCCAAATATCAGATGTTCTGAGGAGGGGATGTTACAAGTCAGACTGAGTGCTTGAATTTTGATTGTTGAGGTGAACTGTGGGAGCTGCCTTCTGAGGCAGAATACAGCATGGTGAAATCTTGCTTAGAATGTGAAAGTCAACTGCTCCAAGTGATGCAATGGATAATGTGAACTACAGAAAATCTAACTGAGCTTTATAAAAAAATCATACTGTATGAAGATCTCTTTTATTTTTTTAAACTTCCTTAGTTTATCACTACAAATATAAATAATAGAGAGTATTTTCTATAAATGAGACTATTTGGGTTGCAATTTATTACAGTTGGTCTACTTGGTCTGTATTATCGATAACTGAATTATATTCTCTCATTCAAGTACTTAAACTTGTCTAGAAGAAACTAGTGTCTGCTTTCTAGAAGCAATTAATTATTTAGATTTTATATATTGACATATCAGAGTCCCAGCAATATCAAAAATATCCTACAGCAGTCTACCTGTTAAGCTATCTACAGGGTGTAAAAAGATAAGGAGAAAATTGCCTAAATGAAATATCAACCTTGTCTTTTTAAATTATATTCCTTGAGGCACTTTATTACAAGCAGATTCTGCATGATTCCTTCCTTACACACAAATATAAAATGAAAATTGATGCATAAGCTTTATCCAAAAATAAAAATGAATATTTTAAGACAGCTTATATTGTGCACATTTTTTTCTGATTGACCATTCATATTCTAAAAGCATAAATTAATTTCAGTAAATATCTTCCCTAAAGCGCTCTAAACTGCCAGCTCATGGTGATCCAAGTTATTTGCTCTGAATAATTTATCTCCACATAGAGCTAACATAAAATTTGGTCTAGCAATTAGCATGACAGGGTTGTTGTTGTCAGAGACTCCTACTGTACACTGAGGCTGATATACTCGCTGAGGATGTGATAGACTGTTTAACAAGTCTATCTGCCACTGACAGAAGTCTGCTCTGGTACCATTCTGTGAATTATATAGGTCAATGACTTGTACAGCTTTCTTAATACCTCAAAAACTGTCTTTATGTACTTGCTTAAATAAGAGATGGAAGTATGCTTAAGCTGAGTTTGCATCCCCTTTGTGCTAGATGTCTGTAAATATTTCATTGAATAAGCTTATTGGCAGGATGTTCATGAAAGCAAGTTTTAAGCCTGCATTAAGGAATATGAGATTTGGACCTTAAAATATGAGTATTTGTCCCTTGCATTCAGTTCTCAGAATTATACATCTAATTAGGAAATAGATGTCACCAGACTAAAGTAGACATAAAAATGAGGAAGTTGTTTTATAAGAATTGTCTATATTTTACTATTTTCACTATTCCTCTGTGTTTTGTAATTTTTCAGCACTCTCAGTCAAGTCAGAAAAAGTAAGAAAAGGCAATACCAATAAACACAGAATGAAAACAATATTAATGAACATGTTAGACTCTTCGCTTTAATTTGAGTCTGGTATAATTTATCCTATGATTTTAAATACAACAAGTCAAAACGTGAATTTTCTTCTAACTCCTGCATGTTAGGAAACTGAATCACTTAAAATATCTAGACTTTGCTATGAAGCAGAAAAGAGAGCATGATATTTCCTTGAAAACAAGATACAGTCTACTGAAGCAAAAGAGTAGTTTGAGGTCACCCTTGCATGTATCACATGCCAAAATAAAAGCACTAGAGACTTTGAATATTTTTTTCTGGGGAGAAATTTGTGTGGGTATGCATGTGTATAGTTGCATGGGTCAGTTGTAGCTGCATATTACTAATGCCTTGGCATATGTTTTAACTAGATAAAGCACCACTACTTTTAAGATCAGAAGACACAATTGTAGCAAGTTAAGAAGGAGGCTTATGTGCCGTTGAAGTTTTAGACATTAACTCAGCTCCAAAAAATACTGAAAAAGGATTAACACCTAGCTGAAAGAAATACAGAAAAGGATGTCTTTTGCAAGAAGATCATCCTTTAATGTTCCAGGACTTGATTCCATGCACAATTTCTTCAATCTGAAATTACAAATTGGCAAAAAGTGATACAATTTATTACTATTTGTGTTTTATTTAAAGTATGGTTTTATTCTACGTATAAGAAACTATGTTCAATGCTGTTCAGGTGTGCTGTTTGTATTTTGTGAACACAGAAGTGCATATAAGAATTTCACAGCCTACTAGAAGAAATCCAAGTGCAGCCACAAAGGAAAAAATATAATAAATAGATGCCTATACCATTCCTTAACAGCTGGCTTTGCATATTTCCCTGAATACAGCAGGGGATTTCCAGGAGGTACGCTGTGCAGAATGAATTTGAAATTTTTTGTTTGAAGGAAACACATCTCCACTATGACGCAAACTACTTTTATTACCGTGTTTGGAACTTGTCATTAGAGCTTTGATTAAGTTCCCATTTCTGGGAGAATGAGAAGAGTGTGGAATTACAGTAATTTAAGATTTCTAGAATACTTAGACTTTTTTTCACTTTAGCTAGTGCAGTTGCGTGCCAAGAGGTGAAGTACAGAATACACTGACTGCATTTATTAATGACCTTTTCCAGAAAAAAAGGAAATCAAAAGAAAACCAGAAGCCTTCTTGCTATATAGCTCCACTAATCAAAGAAACAGTATGTAATTCATTCTTTACATCTGTTGATAACCCATTCTTTACATCTGTTGATACATACTTTAATTTGCAAGCTCAAGATGTTTCTGTAGTCAGGTGATAATAGATGACTTCTTTTCTTGCAAGATTTTTCTTCCTTTTGAAAAACAATGGAAAAAGATAATTTAGAAATTTCAAGAAAGATTATTTCTATTCTGATATCTAGTATACTGAATTTAAACTAATTTTGATCCTTTGGACTCAGTAGAATTATCAGTGATTTATTTTTCTGAAAAAGAGATCTAAATGTGAGTCCAAACTTCAGCCAGTTTCAACTCATGAAAGCCTATTAATCAAAAGATTACAGTTATTCCATAAAGATAATTATGGTTTTTAGTTAGGTCATGACATGTCATAAAACAGCATCGAGGGAGATATTACCCTTTATACAAATTACCCTTTTGTTCCAAAAGGATCAGTGATGACATTTAAGAGTTGCAAGTGAATTTGATATTGTTCTGCTGCATGTAAATATGTGAAAGTTGCTAACAGTGTACTTGCAAATGGAAAAGGATGAAAAATATGAATAATGCATGGCAAGCCCAGTGCAAGTGTAGAGTTATGTCATCTTTTAAATGGAATCTATTCAGATTTAAATATCTGCAATAGATCATAGATGTATTTTGTAGTCAACTAACTTTACCAATTTCCTGGGACCAAATGTTTAACTAGACTTATATTATTAGTTTTTTTCTTTCCTGTGTATAAAGCAATCATTCTGTGTATGACTGTTGAGAATTAAACCTGCAATTAACGTCTATTCCCAGTGTTACATGTGGCTATGGTCCTAGTCACATCAATAACACTTTAGAGAACTTTCTGCAAGCTTCTGATGTAAGAACTACTCTAACAAAAGTGGGGGAACCTAATTTATTTATTGCATTTGCGTTCATTTTTGCTACCATTAATGTCAATATAGTGACTTCTTATCTGCAAGTTTACTGCATGAAAGAATCAGTAATATTCTGAAGGAATCAGTAATATTTATAACACCTCTTGATATTCCAAGATGAAAGATGCCATAAAAATGAAAGGTATTATTGCTATCATCCTCTAATTTAAGAACATTGAGTTCTTCATGCTTTAACTGACTTATATGTGAATTCCACGTTTTTTTGTCATTTAGCAATTATGCTATAAAAACTAAAGGCTTGGAACTAATTTTTTCATTAGCATAAGTGTTTTGATATGAATATTTTGCCAATACAGTTAAGCTTAATACAAGAAATTAGAAACTAGAAATTATTAAGCCATTTTGACTATCCATACTTTGTGCAATTTGAAATAGAGTTTGCTTGACACGTAATTGCTTTCTTGTAAGCATTATACGAGTTTAAAGGAAGGTCATGAATAGTTTTGGGCTATTACTGTTCTTAAAAATGTTACTGTTCAAACTCTTTTGGGAAGTGGATGGATGTATCCTTTAAGGTGTAAGAAAAAGAAAAGAAGAAGAAAACAAAGAAGCAAACAAAAAACAAAACAAAACATAAAACCAAACCAAAACCAAACAAAAAACTAACTGACCAAACATAAAACCCAAATGCAAAACCAAAAGGAAAGTAAGGGAAATCTAGACACAAAATAATCCTATAATACACTGAAAAACTCAGTTGCCTCAAGTTGTGTGTTTCTGAATAACCTTGAAAGGTATGAGGAGTTCAGTGTTTTTGTGGTATTTAAATGCAAAGAGAATTTTGGAGCAGGTTTTTCATCCTCACTTCCACGAGGCCTGGAATTAGCAAGAGCATTTTTTTCTGTGGCCTTGACAATGTTTGAGACAGGCAACTATACTCTTGAAGTCCTTACAAT
The DNA here is from genome assembly GCF_901933205.1 of Camarhynchus parvulus. NCBI lineage: Eukaryota > Metazoa > Chordata > Aves > Passeriformes > Thraupidae > Camarhynchus > Camarhynchus parvulus. The sequence goes on along the minus strand of NC_044571.1, from coordinate 53,111,197 downwards.
TTGCCAAGACTGCAGAATCATGGCAATAACAGTTTTGCTGTTTATATGGATGAAAGCCCAGTCAAGAATTTTTACAAGTTGTTGGTCACCCATGCTGTCTGAACCAAGATATATGCATTTCAAGACTGTTTTTACTAACTTCAAATAAATTTAAGCAGATTTCTATTAGAAACATTTATAGCAAAACATGAGTCTTAAAATGATCAGGTGAACTGGATCTTTAGAGAGCCTGTTTCTCTGAGATATAAAAGTATGCAGACTGCCACTTCATGTACAAGCATTGAAAATAGTAGACATAAGTTAAGCCCTCCTACTCTGCAGGGGAGATCTCAGGGTAGTTCAGAAACTGAAAAATGTGTCTTACTGAGAGATTCGAGAATCACTGAATCACAGAAGTTTTGGGATTGAAGGGACTTTAAAGATTATCTAGTTCCAACCTCTCAGCCACAGGCAGAGACACCTTTCATTAGACCAGAGTTATTCAAAGCTTCATCCAGCATGGCCTTGAACACTTCCAGGGATGGGCATCCACAGCTTTTCCGGTCAGCCTGTTCCAGTGTCTCACCACCTTCACAGTAAAGAATATCTTCCTAATCTCTAATCTAAACCTGCCCTCTTTCAGTTTCCCATTTTCCCCTGTCCTGTCCCTACATGCTCTTATAAATAACCTCTATAAATAGCATCTTTGTTATAGACTCTGTATCTTATTCATCTTATTAAAGAGAGGTCAGGAAATAATCTAATGCACCTTTTAAACTCTCCTAAATAAAGGATTTAATTTATTAAAGATTTCTATAGAATATGAAAGCAGATCAAGGGCCACTACTTGTAAGCTGAATTCATACTGCAATTAATTATAGTAGTATCTTTGGGTGCATCCTCTTCATCCTTGAAGACATGCAGTTGAATGTAAGAAAACCCAGTGTAACATAGAGAATAAGAATCTCTCTAAACTGTATTGCATGCAAGGTCAGTTGATGCTAGAATTCCATTTTAATTATTAAAAACTATAAATATATAATTAGCATTATTTGTTACATGGCCATGGCTGGGGATTTATCCCTTGGACTATACTTGTTACTTGTTTCTGTAATTATATCCATTAAGCAGTCCTCATAGTTTCTGTACTTTCTAATCTGACAGGTTGTCAAGCCTTAAAAATTATGTCATGGTTTTGTTTTTTTAATCCGTCCTGCAAACATAGTGTTTTATTGCTATTAATAAAACCCAAAACACCTTAGTCGTGTTTTATATGATATTGATCAAATAATTTTATCTGAAGAATTTGCTTGGTTTCTTTGTCTTAGTCACTGATAACATAAAAGGAGACAGATGTTTCACAGATGTGGAGGAACAAAGGCTTATTAATAATTAAGATGTTCAGTTTCATAATTGCGTAAACTACATAGATATGTACCTCACAAGGAATATTTTCTATGACATAGGACTGTAGAGAAACAAGTCATTAAAAACAATTTTGTTCCTCTGTTACATTTTGCATATGCAAATTTTAACAGCAGACCTCTGTGTGTCTGTGCATATTTTTTCTTTTCTGTTTATTTTCTTTTAACAGAAGTCGCTGAAATCTCTGGCTACTTTGATCATGTAATTTTGACAAGTAGCTGTTGTTTGCTCCCCCACTCCTCCAGGCCCACATTCTCTGCTGTCAGATGTCACTACTGGTTGTGTCAATCACACATCTCCACAACAAGTGCTGTTAGAGAGGAGCGGAGAGTGATAGTTAAAATGTCTAACCAATTTAAAAACATATGTTATTACACTATAACACTAAAACCCACATAACTGTTGCAGCATTATAGATATGTTTAAGATCAGCACGTGCATTCTAATCAAATTGCATACATAACGGAGATTTACAAAAATTACATATATTCTGAAGCTTTTTGCAAAGGCTGTGTCTATTCCTTTTTTGATAAGTTGAAATTAGAATGTGGCCACCTTCTAAAGCTCAAAAGTTTTCAGTAATGTCTGGTGAATGGAAAGGAAGTGAGAAGAAAAGTAATATTCTGAGAAAGACAAATAGAGGAGAGTGAAGGACATTGTGCTCACAAAGAAAATGCAATCATGGATTGGTTTGTATTACGTTACTGTGAAAAAGTTCCACTAGGATTAGAAATTTTAGGTGAAGAAAGAAATGTGCCATATTACCCCCTATGAATTAAGAAAAACTGGTTATCCAGGTCTTTTGCAAACTGGATGTACTGGTTTTGGCTGGGATAGAGTTAATTTTTTTCAGAGTACCTGGTATGGGACTGTTTTGGATTTGTACTGAAAACAGAGGGATGTTTTAGGTATTGCTGAGCAGTACTTAGACAGAGCCAATGCCTTTTCTGCTCCTTATTCCACACAACCGAAAAGTAGACTGAGGTGCAGAAGAAGCTGACAGGAGACACAGCCAGGAGAGACAGACAGACCCCAACTAACCAAAGGGATATTCATGGTGTCATGTTCAGCATATAAAGCTGGGGGAGGAAGAGGAAGGTGGGAAAGGGAGTGATGGCACTTTTTATTCCCAAGTCATTACTACACATGATGGAGCCCTGTTTTCCTGGAGATGACTGAACGCCGGTCTTCCCATGGGGAGTGGTGAATAAATTCCTTGTTTTGCTTTGCTTGCATGCGCTTCTTTCGTTTTCCCTATTAAACTGTCTTTATCCCAACCCACAAATTTTCTAGCTTTTACCCTTCTGGTTCTTTCCCCCATCCCACCACGGAAAAATGAGTGAGTAGCTGCATGGAGCTGAGTTTCTGGTTGGAGTTAAACCACAACCCTAGCAAACCTTCACAACTCCCCACAAAATCCTAATATTGGCACTAGAAACTGATATTACACTGATTTGGAGTAAAGCACAGCAAGGTAGCACTAAACTTTTGAGTAGTCTCTGCAGTATATTTTCTTGTTTTGGGTGAATGAGACGTACACAGCGGCTGTTGTAGTACATCACTAGAATTAGTTTCTTGGGATTAGCATAATGCTATTCTATGAATCCTGCTTTCCATTTTACAGCTTCTGTGTGGCTGTTTGTTTATAAAAAATCCTATCAGTCACCTGGATTCATTAGAAGTCTGCCTGAACAGCACAGTTCTGTATAATTTTCTTTACCATTATTTTTAAACTGTGTATGGGAAAACAGAGTCTATGCAATTTTTTATTCAGTATAACACTGTCCTTTGAGAGGTAGGCTAGATTTACATCACGGCTGATTACACCAAGATACGATCTAACTGCTAAAAAAAAGTATGTAAAAATATCCACAGTTTCCATTGAAAAGGATCATTTTGATATAAGAAAGTTGTTTAGTCTGGGATTGTAGGGAAAAGAATTTGCTAATGCTATTCCAGAATAATGATATTCAGGCACGACCTAACAACCCATTTCAACATAAAGATTTGGAAGCTCTAGAGAAACCTACTTCTGTAAATACATATTTAAAAACAGCTTTGAAACTTTTTCCCAGTAAAGTCAGGTCTACTGTGGGGAAAACTTTCCTTTTCCTCACCTTTTCTTTCCTCTGCTGCTCACCCAAGTGATATTAGGAATGTAATTAGCTAAAAAAAGCTTCTATATGCAATATTACATAAATCTTTTAGCTACTTGCACTGGAAGTTACATGGTTGTAGGAATTCAAATGATGTAAAAGAGTTTTTAAATACTGAATACATAATTAACTGTTTTCACATTGAAACAGGAAGGATGTTGTTCATATGACTTTTTGGGGGAACTATTCCAAGTTTTTAGTTTCTTTTTTAATGTGTGTGAGGGAGGGAAGCTGTGAGTTTATTATATCCAATGCAAAAAAACTGTTAAAAGGGGCCAAAATGGCATTTTAAAATCATCACTGGATCATGGATTTTTTCCTTGGAATAATCTTTCTCAAAGCTTTTTAATTTTCCCAGCTCATTATGAGTTAGCTGTTTACTTGGTATAATAGTTGCTTGTTTTCCACATATCTTCCAAACCTTTCCCACCTTATCAACCTTTAGATATGAATTGAGTTACATTCTCCTACATATTATAAAATAAAAAGACACTAAAGATAAATAGCATGTATTCCTTCTGCACCATGCAAATACTTAAATCCTTTGACATAACTAAAGCCTCTATAAAATTTCAACTCCATGGACAAAATTCAGAAGTCTCCCCTCATTCAAAATCAACTCCAAACCATATTTGAAGTAACATTTCCAGCAGAAATGAAAACTACAAGAGGGTAATTAACCATGTGAATTGACTTCAGAGGATCAATACAAAGGTATGAATTGAATACTTTTAAATTCTTTCTTTCTCTAAGATTTAGTGGAGAAAAAGCTGTCACTTACGGAGTTTGAATAGACAAGCTAAGTTTCTTTTTTTGTGTGTGTGTGTTTTAGTCAGCTTAATATATTTTAGTTTGTTTTTTTTATATTTTTTTCATTTATTTAATGGAGACTCACTTCAGGTAAGTCAGTATGTCAAAGTTCTTTTATGTTGAAGTCTTTTGGCACATCTGTATTTAACCTGTAGATGGAAAAAACCATTACACAAATGGATCTATTCAAAACAGGGGTAATACCTACTGAAAAGAGGTTGCTTAAAACTCAATACTGATCCTATTGGATGAAATATACTATACACTGTTATTTGCCCCAGTATTTCAGTGGCTTTTAGGTCATTCTGTGCATATTCTGTGAGCCATATGCTGAAACATCTTTTGGAGTAATTTAGTTAGAGGAAGGACATGATGTTAGATATAACACATAATGCTTAGTTTCCTTCATGCTTGAGTATGCTGCCCCAGTTTCATTGCCTTTCTTATCATTCATTACTCATATTGAGATAGCATCTCTGAGGCATAGGTGCCCTTCCATATGTTGTGTAAAAATAGGAAAGAGGTGTTTCCTGCCTTGAGAAAGAAGAGAAGCTCCCTTGATATTATTATTCAGAAGGTACTGAAGGGGAGTCTGAGTAAGCAAGTGGTGAAGGGGTTTAACCCTTTCTGCCCATTTTCTGAGTGATCACAGTTCAGGGTGATGCTTGCTTTGTGCCTCAGTTTCCAAAGCTCACATGTAGTTCAAGTTGAAATCTTTGCGCCTGAAGCTTGGTTTCCAAACTGTATAATCAAACCAACCCATTGGAGCTGAAGGGAAATACACACTGGATCTTAAGACTCAAGGTCTTCCTTAATTACAATTATGTCATGGAGCAGTGCAAATAGTGATGAGTGGAACTATGATCAGAGCAAGAGAGTAACAGCAACAGTTCTACCAGAATCTCAGCAGAATACATGATTTCTGTCAACCCCTCTAATATATACTTTAGGGCAGAATTTGTGATCGACAGCTTTCAAACATTTCCCGTATTCACTGCATTAATCTTCTTACCTTGCATGCAAGAACAGCAGCTAAAAGGGCCTGTGATAATAAAACCTGTTTGAGATTTCATCAGTAACTCCTGCTATGATTTTTTGAGTTTCTATCAATCAAATGTTTATAAATTTAAGGAAAATGTATTAAAATTTTAAATAGCTCGGTGGTATTGTTCCTTGCTACTGTGATTAATAAAACTGTCCACTCAGGGTCGAGTATCTAGTCAACACAGTATTGCAAATATAACTGAAATTTCTTTATTGTTTTGAAAAGTTTTATTTGACTTTGTGTTGCGGTGCGTGCGTTTTTTCTTAGTTTTGATTGTTGTACGGGTTCAGTTTTATGTATTGTTCAATGGTCTGTACCACTCCCCTTCCCCCTTCTCTCTTCCCCCCTCCCCGTTCTCAATACTGTTTCAAAGTTGGTTCAGCCCCGCCAGCCCCCTCATGGTTGAGCAAGCTGCCTCCTATCACTCATGCTCTCTCTCCCCCGTATCGTCCAATCTGTGCTTTAGTTCGCCTGCCTGTCTCGAGTGCCCGCCCCTCCCCATGTGTGTCTGTCATCTCCCAACCCGGCCCAGGGTCCAGAAGCTTCTTCCCTGACTGAGTCGTGGTTGGCCCATGATCCCTGGCCACACCCTTGTACCTCCTCTCGGCCTGTTGTATTTGCCTCATGTTCTGCCACTCTCCCGGGGTGCCCAATCATCTTCGCCTAGCTTGGGTCATCCTACTCTGTATTTAAACTCTGTGCCCTGTATCTCCATTGGCAAACTTCCTCAGCTCTCCTTCGTGCCCTGTTCCTTGGTTAATAAACCTACCTGTTCTGCTGGGTGTTTCTGCCTCCTTTCTACTCGCCGTTGGCGGCCTTCTCTACCTCGCCCGAGGGTGGTGTGCCTACCGCCTTGACGCGGGGGTCACATCCTCAGGTGGCTCGCCTGCCAGGCTCTACTCCATACCGGAGCTATTGCCTGCTGCTGTCGCGGGTCACCCCTTGGACTGCTGGAAGTGTGCTGCCCATTTTTCTGGCCGGGATTTAGGGCAGGGACCCCAGCAACTTTGGATAAGGAGAAAGTAAATACAGAGAGAAAAAAATAGTATTCTGTAATATCAGTTACACATTGATTTTGTTTGAATTTGATGCACAGGAAAGAAAGTTTATATGAATTATTGTAGTTCCCCTTCCCCTTTCCCTTCCCCTTTTCCTTCTTCTTCCCTTCCCCATTTGTTCTGCAAACTCATTCCTTCTTTGGCATTTGTTCAACACAGTTATTGCTGGTGAATCTGAGCTCTATTTCCCATTTTATTGATTGTAAAGAAATGTTCAAATGGTCAATCAGCTACCAAAAAATCCAAGTATCTGTTTTATTGACTGTTATTTTCTAGCAGAATAAATTATAAATAATATGAGCTTTAAAATCCTGGACAGGTGCTAAATGCAACAGAAGATGAAAGAAAATTAGTGTGAAAATACAGTCCATTCATATTTGGAGAAAATATCCCTTTGAAATGAGGCTGAGTGAAAGATAGTAAAGATGACTGTAGTTTCTACTGGTTCACTGTTCTGCCAAACATGCAGTTAAATTGGGACACAACTTTATTTATTCATCTGGGGCACATCTGGCAAAAAGTATTTTGGAGGTCATCATTTCTTCTTTCCTTCTTTCTACCGAGCGAATGGCTGTTTTTGACATTGTGACCCACCACAGCAGGTACCTGGCTTTGCTTGGACCTCATCCCCTTATCTATTCCGAGAGTTAAAAGTTCAGTGAAGAAGGAAGTCACTTTGCTCTAGACTTTACCACTAGATTGCCAGACTCCCTACTGTGAGAACAATGTTCTTTCCCTGATACACCAGACAAAGTGTGTGTCATCTGCCACAAGCTGGCACTACTAACTGCTGGGACCGGTTTCCCTCACACATATTCCTGTGTAAAAATGATTACCTTCCTAACACGGGCTTAAGAAACTGTATCAACTCTCAGGTGAGCAATTGTGTCCATCTTAAACTTTGATGTATACCATCGTCTTGATGAGCAACTGCCAGTCTTTGCTGGAGAAATTGAATGGGGTTGTTCAGCCTGGATTACAGGAGACACCTTAAGGGCTTTCAGTGTATAAAAGAGGCTTATAAAACAGTTTTAGAAAGATTTTTACCAGGGTCTCTAGTGATAGAATGAGGGACAATAGTTATAAACTGAAAAGGGTAACTTTAGATTGGACATAAGGAAGAATATTTTTTCATGAGAAAAGTAGTGAGACCAGAGAAGATGTGGATGCCCCATCCCTGAAAGTGTTCAAAGTCAGGCTGGATGAGGCTTTGTCTAGTAAAAAAAGATGTCCTGCCCATGTCAGGAGGGGTGCACTAGATGATCTTCACAGACTTCTTCTAATCCAAACAATTTGATGATTCTATCTCAAGTCTTCTGTCTTGCCATAGTCTTCAATCATGGACCATTCAACCAGTTTACAGTTTTCTTCAGTCATCTAATACTTACATACCTTTATAGCGCAATTTCTTACATTTGTAAAAGTCCAGATAGCAATTTTTGTCTAATTACTTTGTTATGCCAACACATATTTAATCTACTAAGCACCAGTTCTGACTCAATGAGACCTATGCATAATTCTTATTCAAATAGACTCTTCCTGCATAAATTTAAATATGATACATACATGTATCTTGCATAGATTTAAATTATGGTGATAAGTCCTCAGTCTCACTAATTTTTTTGATTTTCAATCTATTCTATTCATTTCAGACAGATTCTCACAGATTTACCTCTCCCATGTATTTGTCCAGCTGAAAGGGGCTTGTGGTTTTCCTGGAGGTGATTTCATTTTCTATGTCTTACTCTACTCTTTTTAAAAGCCACTACATTAAAATATCTGTGATCATCTTGAGATGAATAATTAATGCTTGAACAGCTTCCTTCAAGAGTGAAGTAACATTAGTTAAACTTGAATGTAATTTACTGGAAGTACATGTATTTTCACTAAGGGAACAATTTTACTTCCCCAAAATAATTACCTATTGCTGTCTATGTGTTTCAGGAAAATCAGAGTCTGAGAAATAAATCTAGCTTTGGATCAAATCAGGCAGTCTTGAAAATGACATCAGTATAATCTCAGTGAGTTATCCAAGGACCAGTTTAAACTGTAAGGACTTTCATGTTTCTGAGTTGTAGGTTTTACTTTATGTCACGTTATTATACTGTAAGTGCACAAGAGACAACATGATGTGATTTCAAAGACTAATCCTGACAGATGCTCAGAATTGAGATTACTTGTGAATTCAACAGAACATATAGTTTTGCTATGCAATGCTATTGTTCATGAACTGCCTTTCATTTTATTGAAAATATGCATATACATAACTCAAACACAGTTTTCAAAAGGAAAACATGCCAAAAAATGGAACTATTGTGCCATTGTAAGCTAACAGATAATGACAAAGAAAAAAAGTTGTTTTAGCTGAATAGCAATAGCAGACAAAGCACTTTTACCTCATTTTATTCTATGTATAAATTAAATGCTTTAAACATTCAATTAGTTCTAAGCACATGTTGTTATGTCATAATACAGGAGACATACAGGTAGATGAACCACTGTGCATATTACGACAGTGTAGATAAAGCAGTAGGAGATGCGTTATTGGATATTATATTTAATACATTCTACAGAGCATACATAACAAATAAATAAGAATTAATCCAGATTGTCAGATGATTTAATTAGCAGTATTCAAAATATTTGTGGCTTTTAAATACCACGTCAACATGGTACAGTTTGCACAAAGAAAATTACGAATGCAATTATAATTTAAAAAGAGAATTTCCTTATACTACTTGTAGTGGTCTAAATGAAAACAATAAATTTAGCTTAACTAAATGAAATAACAATGTCTGATAGTATTTTCTAAAATTCTTCTCTAAAGCATTAGACCTCAACTACTGAACTCTGTCTCTTGCGCCACATCACTAAAAATGGGGTGATGACCTGATTAGATAGCTTTCTTTCAATTATTTTCCGCATTTTATAACAACCTTGAAGACAATTAGAAATGTCTAACAGGGTTCCATAAATCTCCTACCTCCTTTTCTCAAAATAGCTTAAGATTGCAATTACAGCGCCTTATGTACTGGTCACACATTTACTACCCAACAATTTTCTGAGTAATTTAGTGGGATATTAGTGAAATAATAAACATCCCCTGTAACCACTTCTGTTTTTGACTGATGGGGAGCCCCTCAAATTTTTATTGGCCAATGACAACAGCCTGCTGCATTATATTTCATGTTTTAGAGCTTTTAAAACCTGGATTTCAATTTCTTTATTTAAATATTGTTATTTAAATAAGCTGATATATAATATGTTAATATTTTTTTTTTCTCCTGCTGCCAAAGAATCCAGTTTCGTAAAGAGGTAGGATACAGGCAAGTAAATTGAATAAATGATCTGAGATACGTGGACATGTTTGAAGGACTTGGTACTTTCTTTGCTTACTTTACTTTCTAGAACATGATCAAAATAGTTGTGTGAAAAAACAAGAAAACTCACTTTTCAAAGACGTTAATGAATTTCAAAGGCAGAGTGAGACAGAAAAATAGTATCTTCCAATAGAGTTTTATTAACTGAAAAGGCAGAGGAGATTTGGGTTATAAATTTCTTCATCAGCCAATCCGATGAAGTCCATATAGAAAAAACCCAAACATCAAAAAACCAACACTTTTTTTAGTGTGAAAGTTAAGCTAGCTCTGCTATATTACTTATTCATAAGTTAACAAAGGCTGTGAAAGCTACAGGATCCCTGCCTTTGTATTGCCACTGCTAGATCAGAGAAATTTCTTTTGTCACAATCAGAAAAATATAAAATAGGGGATTAAGGTTTGTGAGCAACTTGGGGAACAGTCAAAAAGTAAGCTTTAGCCATCAGAAGTGGCTAAAATATGGATGAACTTCTTTCAGACTGGTAAGAAGCAAAGCAGATGGCGAAGAAAGCAGTGTGTGGAACATTTGAGAGGGAGGGTTTAGAAACAAGGCCTGAGATGAAGATGATTTTTTTTATTTTATTTTTAAAGTATTTTTAAAGTGCTGAGGTGTTATAGCATGATCAAAAAAAGGATGTAAAAGTGAAGAACATTTGTGGTTTACTGATTAGATGGAATAAATTACACAGTCAAAGTAATGATAGAAATCTTATAGCACCATAAGATTTAATGTTTCTGAAAGCTCAATAAAAGAAGTCAAACATTTCTCAAGGACAAATAGGCAGTATTCCAGGTACATGTAAACCATCAAGACAAACTTCTCTTTTCCAGAGGCAGATACTGAAGTGACTCAATATCTTTCTTTTGACTCGGAGGTTCTGGACAAAATGCTATAGTGAATTAAATAGCTTTTTTTTCTCCCATTTTTCCTTAAAACTTATAAAATGAAAACTTATAACTCTCTTACTGTTGTAGACATTTGTCTGAAATATAAACATCTATTGTTGCCAGAATATTAAAATTGTAACTTGGATAAAATGGAAAGTAAAATTCAGTGATATATATGACAATTCTTTCAAGGTCACATTAGTAGTAAAGATATTCAGAGGAATTCTAGAACTCACTCTGCAATAACCTGAATCAGAAACATAAGAATTCAAATATAACTTATGAGAAGGCCACTGTGACATGAAAATAGGAATAGGATTGCATTCCTGGGTTTTTCACAAAAAGGACATTTGGCTTTCAGCAGAAAGCCTCATGTTTTAGGAGAACCAAGCCTTTTACATCTCCCACTTATGGTCCCTTTGAAATGATGAGAGAGCACAAATCCCATTGGCACTTTTATTTTAAAAATATCTGGGAGTATTTATTCCATCTCTTCAGGCTCTCCATATTTTGCCAAATTTTTGACTTCAAAAGAAAATATCTGGATACGGACAAAATAAGACCTGAAGGATTTGGCATATAATGAAAGCTTAAAGCAATTAAAGGGAAGAATATATTGAGTGCAATTTTACTTGAATTTCTGCCTAAAAAATAAAATTGTGACATTTTCAGGTATATTTTATTTGGATCACAGTGTCTGCAAATCCATTTGACAGATTATAGCCCAAGGAGAACTGTAACCAGGTATGAAATGATGAACAAGCCCTTTCCTTCTGACAGGGGCCATGTATGCTGTTTTAGAAAACACCAAATCTCAACCATCTTTATTATTAAGATAGGATTTTTTTTCCTTACCCCTCAACTTGTTCTATCATTTTTCTGCCCTAGGTAGAGGTATATAAAGCTTACAGGTCTCTACCTTTCCTTTTTGAGACAATAGATTGAAACAAGCTAAGGATGACTCATTGTCCTCTTTTAAATGCCTAAGGGGAGATGACAGGTCTCTGCAGGTACTGATCGTTCTCCACAGACAGTGAAAACCCTGGAGTGATTAGCTCAAACATGCATGCCCAGTGGGTGACTAGAAACCAAGGCAGATTAATCCTACCCGTATTTGTTGGCAGTCCCTAGAAGTCTTGACATTCCTATATCTCAGTGAATAATTTAAGATAGGGAATTCATTCAGTTAATTTCATCTGTCTCTCATTTCTAATCATAAGCAGTATTTTATGTTCTACTCTTAAAGAAACACAAACAAAAAACAAAGGAAAGATAATTTAGAAAGTATCACTTAGTCTATATATGCAGTATTACTTTCCAATGTGTAAAACTGTATCAATTAATTTTTATTGGCTATTAAAGTTAGTTTGTGTTACTACCTTACTAATTTCCTCAAAAAATTCAGGTGTTTACTTTCTCTATTAATTTTATGAATGTAAAAGTGTTTCAGCTGAATATCCTTCTGAAGACAAAAAAAGGTAAAGGCAAGTCCAGCTGAAACATAGAGCCTTTCACTGTTTATGGGAGTATGAAAGGTATTTTAAGATATTTTATTTCTCACTGTTCTACTTTGATTTGATTGGTCATATATTCACTTATTTTTCCTAGGTCAAGACTGTTTTGCGTGCAATGGTTATTGGTAATTCTCCCTGCTCTTAGCTTGACCCATGAGCTTTCACTCATCATTTTCTCCCCTGAGCAGTTGAGGAGGAGAGTAGCTTTGGTGGGAACCTGTTATCCAGATAGGGTCAACTCACCACAATATATTACATGCATACATACATTCATATCTGTTTTCCTCCCCTCCATGGTTCTTTTTTAATCCCTTGTGCTGCCTGTTGAAATATTAGAGTGAGTCCACTAAATAATTCCACAGGTTGGTTGAGCTCATTTCCACGAAACTGAACTCTTCCACACTGGGTCACTTGCCATGTTATTTATTAGAACAATTTTGATTGATGTCTAGTTTTGATGTTGCCCCAGATATTTTCTTGTTCAGATTTTTTTTAGTAGACAAATAGTTTTCACCAGAATAATAAAATAAATTTAGAAAAACTGTCAAATTAATGATCCTCCACATTTTAAAGTAAGAAGACAGTGGTACTGATTAGTTTGGCAAAATATTTATCAACCTTAAAATTAAATTAGAAGGTGGGAATATTTTGTGCACATGTAACAATTAATGTTATATTACATTGTTTTCATTCATTTTTGAAGGGATACTCACATTCTGAGGGCTTATTTGACTCTGTTTATTTGCAAATAAAATATTAGTATTGAACTCTATTGTATTTTAAGTTGTTTATGTGGGTACTGTTGTCAGCATCAGCCTTATTCCTGAGGGCTGATGCTGTTATATTGTGTTCCATATTTCCTCTGGTGTTTTGATAAATGTTAAGGGAGTACTGCAGAGAGAAAGTTCTATTATTGCTCAGGAAGAAAAGAAAATGTGATGAGGTAGATGGTCAATGTGTTTATATTGTACTGTAAGTCAGCAGTGTTTCTGGGTCAAAGATCAACTCAGTGACATGCCTGTATGGAATTGCTTGAAAGCCTCTGCAATTCCACTTTGTTTCATTTTGGGCTTTTACCCTTTGAAACCTTTGATGGCCAGTAACTTTGATATTTTATTTTATTTTATTTTATTTTATTTTATTTTATTTTATTTTATTTTATTTTTACTTTTATTGACACTTTCCATGGATGAAGGCAACTTTAATTAAGGCACTTAATGAGTTACAAATAACTCTGATGAGTAAAAGTAAGACAAAGGTAGGGTTTGAAGGGACATAAGAAACCATCTACTATTCAATCCAGCTCTGTATTGAAATAGGATCAGGTGCACTGCTGTTGTCTCTGATACAAGTCTCTCCAGGTTGTTCTGTAAAGGCTGCAATGAAAGGGATACTGCAGTGTCCCTAAGAACATTGTGCCAGTGTTTTACAATACTCATATGGCAGTAAAAATTATATTAGAAAAATGTAATCAATGAAAAGGATATAGAACATGAAACCCATTTCAAGGGGCAAAGTAACTTTGCCCAGTGGGTACTCTATAGTTTCAGCCATAAAGTGAAAAGCAAAAAAAAATCTCCAAACCCCCTCCTCACTACCTTTATTGAAATGAGATATATAAGGAAATATACAATAAAATGTAACTCTGCAAGAGATGACTTTGCGAGGAAGACAAGACAAATACATGCAATTGTACTTTGTTTGGCCAGAAATAGTGAAGTCAAATTCTTAGAACTAATTTTTCATCTGAAATATCATCCTTATAACTGCAGAGTGCCCCTTGAAGCAGAGCCACTGATTCAGTGTTGAATCAGAGGAAAAAATATTATCTACTAAATCACTAGTACTATTTCTTGTACCATCCAGCTTTTTCTTGGAAGTTTTCCACTTGAGCTGACCTCAACATTTCTAAGAAACAAACACCAGTCAAAGTAGCAATAAGGCCAGTGTAAGCAGAGGTCTTGTGAACATAAATTCACATAAATTATGATAATTTACTGTGATTAATTATTGGTTAATGATTATCAATATTGTAATTCATTATCCATAGAAATGTTTGGAAATAATTGTGTTAATTACTTATTTCTGTGAATTTGAGGTAAAATTCAAAATCAATGTAGAGCAACTTTCTTTCTTACATCTCTTTTTGACAGGTATGAGACACGGTATTGAAGATGACTGATGACTGACTAGTTGGCCTGGAGATATGGAACAGATCCAGAAATACTATGGTGGATTCTAAAATAAGAAGGGTTGAAATTTTGTTGCTTAAATTTAGGAGGTCGTGCAAACTATCTAAACTATCTAAATTTTGTCTTCGCAAAAGGTTTGGAAAAATGCTGTGAATTCAAAATATTAAGTACTTGAAAGTGGGAGTTTGGTGTTGGGGCCAAATCTATCAAATTCAAGAGTTGTATGTGAACTAGAATTTAGACCAGCTATTTCCTTGTAAAAGAAACAGGAAGAGGTCAACTGTTCTCATTTCTTTCATTGTCTTGATGTTTTCTTGACAGTGAAGTTCTACTTAGGCTTCCAGTTTTCTGGAAAAAGCTTTGCCTGTTGATGTCAACGTTGACTGCCTAACATTTAAAGAACTCCGTGATTTTAACTATAGTGTAATTTCTTCTTGACTAGTAGAGCACTCTACCAATCAAATGTACTCAGCAGATTTAACTTAGTGGATGTCTGACCTATGTAACTTTGACATGCATTAGAGACAAATTTCAAAAGCACATTTGCAGCCCTTTGAATGATGTTCAGGCACATAATTTTTAGGAGAGACGAAGCCAAAAGTTGAAACTACCTTCAAATGTCACTCCAGCTGCATTAAAAGGAATGATAATGTTCCGTAGTTACTCTACAATTGAAACTGGATGACCTACAATCCCCGTCTATAATTTCATACTGATGGACAGTCTTTTTTTCCAGATTCTTACTATTGCCTGATTTATATGACAATGACCACTCTTAGCAATTTTTTTCTACTTTTTCTAACATTTATACAGTTACTTAAATACAAAAATCACCTATTAAAACTGAATACCAGTTAAAGTTGTTTATGGAACTTGCACTTCTACTCATTTTGTTGAGTTATTAATGATAGTTTAATATTTATAATATTGATTTGAGCTCTTAAAATATTTTATAGGAGACAATACTTTTTTGTATATTAATATGTTAAACATTTTCTAAACTTTGGGATATTGAAAGTAGAGTGCTGATACTGAGGAAGATTATTTTTTTCTCTAAAAAATGTTTCAGTGTGTGCTTTGAAAGAACATAAATATATAGGGCATTCTTTACTTTCCCTGACATTGCACAGTTCGTATGTCTTTTCAACAAAGAGTATAAGTAAACATATCATAAATTTGAATGCACTTTAACTTGAAATTTAAACACAGATTTCTGATGTATCATGTCTTCAGTTTACATATTAGACATGCCCTGTACCTATGAAACTGATCTACTGATGTAATAATAAAGTATGGACAAAATTTATGGTAGGGAGTTAAGGAGATTAAATTTCCCTTTTGAATCAATAGAAAGACAGTGTTCAGTTTCACAATATTTAGACAAGAATACCAATATCTCTTTGACTACTGTTATGCATTGCAGAGGCCACAAAGGCTGAAAAATATACAAGAAATACTGAGTCAGACTTTCTAGCCTAAAGATTAGTGCCCACACTGAACCTTTTCAATGCAGCACTAGCAGGATTGCTGGACACCCACAAAGCTGTTTGTTTTAAATCTCAAACAGCAGAGCGAGCCCAGTACTGCCTCTTCTTTCAATTCTTCCACTATTATCTCTTCATGTGTGGAAATCAGCTGGTTGAGGTGCTTTAGATGCCAAACCTCAGTTGCCACAGATACTACCATGATTTAACCACATGTATTCTCATCAACAATTTCCAATTTTGAGCGCTCTGTTTTAGAATGTGCCTATTCAGGACCTCGTGGAATAAGACAGAATCTGCTCTTCTAGGTCTGCTGACCTAGATACTCTTAATTTAAGAGGAATAAAATAATCTAGAGTTATGAAAGAGTGCTCTGTTGCCTTAGGTAGCTCTGTCTGCCATAGATTTTCTAATGTCAGTATTGTTCTCTGAGGAATCCTAGCACTTGTAATTTTATTTTTTGTTATTATTTATGCTATAAAGATGGAACTGATTTTCTAGAACAACATATAATGTTCATAACATTGAAGCAAAGTTTACAGTATGGACATGTATTTTTTCCTCAGATTTACATCTTACTGATACAATTATTCTGTTTACTGATATAGAGCACTTTAGGAATGAACTGTACTTAACAAAGTGTGACAATATGTATATGAAGTTTCTCCGCTTTTTCACATATGGCAATTGTGTATGAAAAAAGTTTTCACAAGATCAATCTTTTGATGCATGACATTTCTCCTCCACTTTTCATCTTACATGACGAGTATAGTTTTGTCAGTTTTAAAGCTAATGAATGTTGTTTCATATTTATTATGCATTGATACTAGAGTTTACATTGGAAAAGACTCAGCAGAATAAATTTTCCCTCTGAATATCATACTAGAAATGAAGATAATTTCAAAGAAATGAGAAAATATGCTATTTTCTTCAATGTCCCAGCATTTATATCAATACCAATTTTTTTTTTGGACTCTCACAGTCAGCCCTTGCAAAAAAAAGATAAGTGATTAGGTTCATAATACCTTCTCTTTGTTGATGAGATACTGTAATTTCAGTTTCCTGAATCCTGTCAATTTATTATCTATTTTGTTAAAACCGAAATCATAATTTGGTTTATGTTGCTTAGTTCAGTTTACTTATTCTAACCATATTTTAAAGAATTTTATTTTTTAATTTCATTTTATAATTTTATCTGCACTTCAAATTGTGGTTCACTTGGATTATTCTCTCTGAGGATGAATCATTATTACTTGCTACATAAATCTGAGTGCATAGAATTTGTGCCTTCTATGTTCCTTGGGGGGTTTGTTCCTTCTAAATTCATTTGAAGATGGAATATGTTACAAAGCCTGGAGGAAAGAAGGCCAGATCAATGAGGTTTCAGGCTTCTTTTCACTTCATTTCATTCACTAAGAGAGGACAAGGCTGTAGAGGCCGTACTTTTTTTTCACAATATTGTAAGTATTGCATTTGGGTCTATACATGTATTATAAATTACATGTTTTGACCTTTTTTTTGAGACTATGTAAAAATTAGGTGCTTTTACCTTGAGCTGAAGCAGTGATTTATGCTGCCAAGGTAATGCACCAGAAGTGTTTTCATGATCAAAGCAGAACGAACACCTCATAAAGAGTCTGGAAAGACCAATGTAGAAGCAAATCTCTTCCTACCTTACCAGAGAAAATAGATGCTTCTGTGAGTATTTTTAGAGAAGATTAATACTGAGCAGGAAGCTGAAGACCATGCCAGAATTTAAGGCTTTACACCTGACAGCTCAGGATGGATGGAGGGATGGAAGGGATTCTTGCATCTCTTTCAACCACAGGGGCCATACAGGCTGTCTGTCCTCCTATGTGTCTGATGTAATCTGGAAATGTTGGATCTCTTTGTGGATGAAGGAAATGAATAAATTTCTGACATCTGGAGGCCACTTGTCACAAAAAAAAAGAGGTACAGAATCACCTTAGGAGAGGACTCTCTGGGAAGACCAAAGGACTTGTAGTCCCTATGTAACTTTTGCTAGTGCGTCCACCTTTTTTTCCTCCACATTTCTACTGAAAGTATCAGAGCACACTTACCTATTTTCCTGTAGAAAAAATGTAGTACATTCAGGTACATCATGTACATGTACTCACACAATTTTCCCCTCATTTCTATCTTTACCCTCCCATAAACACTTGTACTCTCCTATGTCTTCAATGGGCTTCCCACTTATTTTCTCCTTATTATCATGTTCATTTTGCCAGAAAAGCAAAAGGCAGGGATCTCCATCAGCAGGAAGTGGAATATATCTTGTTCAGAGTTATCAGATTGTATAAAATGTCATCTCACTGTGACTTGAGTCTGTACTGGCAGCTGTGATCCATCTAGGTCAAACCAACTTCATTCAGAATGAAAATATCTTTGGTAGTTGGATTTTCCATCTGAATGACAGTACTATTTAATCACTCTTTTTCCTGTTTATTAGGTGTTTCACAGGGTAGTTAGTCACCAGATGATGAATCTGAGGAGTGTTTTACTCCAGTCTCACCTTTTTGATTCTTCTTTGTGCATGCATTTGGAAAATACTGTGTCAGTCCATATGATCCTGACTGTGCTTTTCTCTTTCCATCACAAAATTTATCAGTGTTATCAGTGTAGATTTCCTACCTGATACCTTTCATTGTCAGGTACAGTAGGGTTGGTTTTAAGAAAGTTTGGTACTTTTGTTTGTGCTCTTTCTCTGCAACCCTAAAATTTTGGAAAACTAACATTTTAAGAATGTGAGTCATCTGATGAAATATGGATGTCTAATCTAGAATGTTACCAACTGTTCTCTAAAAGTTAATCCTTCTCTTTCAATTGAACATAAAAAGAACTGAAGATGTCAAGTTCAAATGCACATACTTATCATGTAATTCACATTCAGTCAAATGAATTCACAGTTATGGAGACTGTCTACATTTCAGAAAGTGATTTAGATTTTGTACTGTCAAATATCATTTGACTCCCACAGGTATGTGAAATTGAAAGGCACTTCCCCTTTGTAATGTTACAGCATTATTAGTTATTTCTTTACTTTAAAAAATAAATAAAAAATATATGTAGCAGAAATTCCAGAACTAAAGGTGGTAAACCCATGTCTTACTTTGTCAAAATCAATTGTTAATCAAGAGGAAAGGAACCAGTCACCTTTCTGCTCTGAGTCATCCCTTCCTGATTACAATATTGCCTAGTTTCAATGTGATGGTAAGAGAATGTTAAAACAGCATCAAGCTGAAAATGAAGAAAAAGAAATAGTTCTTCATCTAACATGTATTTAAACTGTCAGATTTATTACCACAAAATGCTGAGAAGGCCAACATTATAAATGCATAAAATACATAAAATTAAAAATGCTCAAACACATAAAATTAAAAAAAATTAAAAATAAAGGGATTCCAGAAAGCTTAGCCACATTCACAAATCTGAAGTTCATTAAAGGTTATTAGACATAGTGAGGTGGATATTATGCTACTGATGTGGGCAATTGAAGCTCTGAAATCCTGGAGCTGTAATTTGTTAAAAGTTGGGAGAACTATCAATTATACTTGCTTTTTATATTAAAAAAAATTGCTCTGGTCATTGTTCTACTCAATTTATAGGGAGAATGTTTCATTTGAGAATATTGTCAGACTCAGAGTTCCTGAAATGAGGCTGACATGGACATTAGAACCATGGGAATTCAGGTGTAATAAATGGGAAGACAAAGAAAAAGAGATCAAGGCGAGGACAGAAGTTCAAAAATCATCAGGGCCTAGATGCAAAGCACTCTGATAGTTCAAGTGCTATTGAAAGGCATTTAAAGAACAATGCAATCAACATGCACACTCAACACATGATCACAAAGGGAAAGTAATCAAATATCCTGAACATCCTCTGCTGAAAAGGACCCACCAGAACCATCAAAGTCCAGCTCCTGATGTTCTATGTAACTAATTTCATATACTTGTATGAAAGGTCACCCATCTAGTGGTTGAAAGGAAGGTAGTGGATGTAGTTTTTCTGGATTCTAATAAGACTTTTGTTACTGTTTCTCACAGAAACCTTCTGAACAAGGTGTCCTACTCTGAGGTGGAGATGTACATGGTCTATTGGGTGAAGAGCTGTGTGAATGACAGGGCTCAGAGTTGTAGCAAATAGGGCTGCATCTAGCTGGAGACCAGCAGTGTTTCCCAGGGCTCAGTTCTAGTGCCAGTCCTGTTCAATACTTTTATTAATTATCTGCATGCAGGTAGAATGCACTGTCAGCAAGTTTACTACTGATGCCAAACTGGGAGATGCTGTTGGCACTTGTGATGGCAGGAGGCCTTGTAGAAGGATAGAGATAGACTGGAACACTGGGCAGCCATTAGTAGGATGAAATCTAAGACAAAATGCTGGATTCTGCACCTAGGAAGGAATAATGCTAGGCACAAATATGACTAGGGAGAAGTGCAGATGGGAAGCATCCCAAGAAAGGGATCTGAGGGTGCTGGTTGACATCAGGTTAAATATGAGCCAGCAATGTTCTCTGGCAGTTAAGAGAGCAAATCACATCCTGAGGCATATCAAACACATCATCACTAGGCAGTCAGGAGACAGGATTATACCACCGTATTCAGCATGGTGTGGCCTCACTTGGAGTGCTGTGTGCATTTCTGGGCCCCATAATTTAAGAAGAATGTGAAAGAAAAGTGTGTCCATGAGGAGGCACCAAACCTGGTGAAAGGGCTGGCAGGAATGTCCTATGAGGAGTGGCTAAAGACTTAGGGGTTTTCAGGTTTGGAGAAAAGGAGGCTGAGGGGTGACCACATCACTCTCTACAGCCCCCTGAGAAAGTGAAATGAAGAGGGAGGTGCTGATCTCTTCTCTCAAGTATCCAGAGATTGGACTGTGGAAAGACTGAAAGCTACATCAGAGGAATACAACGTAATTTTATGTTGTCATAGTTCTGTCATTCCAAACTGAACTTTGTGACCTAATCTTAAAGCTAAAACGATTATGTGGGTCTAAGTGGTCTACTCATCCAATATTCTTTTTCTGTCTTAGCTTTCTCCTCTCTAATTTTTGCTGACCATTGCCACGACAAAGATAAAAACTGGCAAAGCAGGAAGGCATCTATTTATTTATGTAATACTGTGAAGATTTCTTATGGAAGCCTAGTTTGCCACCTTCATAGAAATATGTAGGAGTGTTATTGACAAGAACATTTTAATTTATTTTTTCTGCATTATGTGAAAAATATTCCCCTTTCTAAGTGTTGGAGGTCTTAATAGCGTGTTGTCAAATGCTACTGGAGAAGGAAGCTGAGCAAATATAATTTTCCACAAGGGTAATGAGATGTGATTAAAAAGGTTGCAAAGCTGCCACCAGGAAGCTTTAGAAAAATTTATTTTGTGCCTGGGTTCCTACCTGCTGTCGACTGGGTTAGACTATGGTCTTGTAATTGACTATGGTGACATAATTTAATTATAGAAGTTCATTCTTTCTGGAGAGCGCCATCCTTGGAGCAACATACTAATACATCATCAGCTGTTGATGATCACTAATGATGAATCACACTAATATACCATTAGCTCTGTCACACAGGTGGCTTTGCAGATTAATTTCATCAGAGAGGTGACCTGTGCTGCTGATTTATTACTCAACAGATAATTTTGGTAAAAATGGGTCTTACATAATTTTAAATTCAAATGTTAATTCATTTACCTAAAGCTTAATTAGTATAAATTCAAATAATACTGACTGAGCAAAGCAAGTGTTCTCCTGGAAAATGTGGACAAATGTAATGAACCAGGATTACTCTGTGTAGCTAAGATGAAAAATTATCTTAGATTACACAAGTTATAACTGAATGGCATGAAATGCAGTTTCTTAAAAGTGTTGTGCCACTTTAAAAAAAAAGTGTTAGAATCATCCTAACCAATAGTGTTAGAATCACAAAAGAAGGTAAAACTCTCTAATACAGATTCAAAAATTTTGTAGTGAAATAAAATGTCTACCACTACAATTTCCTTTACATTTTTAAACTGTGATTGCTTGAGGAAATTTTAGAAAGCAAAGAAAACTACTTGCTTTCTTATACTTTTTTTCCTCATGCTTCCTATAGATTGTATGGAAGGAAGAAATTTTTAAAGTTTGGAGAAAGATAATTAATAGAATCATTTTCTATTAGCCTGTTTTTCCATGCACCTATTCTTTGATCTTCATCAAGAGGGACTTATTAACTTTCATCTCACCAGTAAAAATACATCTTTTCCAGACAGGTGTCAGTTTTTCTGAACTTCATTATCATGGTACAAAGCATCCATGGTACCTCCACATCATAATTGTTGTGTGCAGTTCTGGTCATTTCCTCTTCAAAGAGAAAACCAGAAAGAGGATGAGAGAAGAAGGTCAGCTCTATGATAACTTCTGTATAGGGAGAGTCTCAAGAGGCTTAACTGCACTTATAAGGACATCAAGAATGGAAGGAGTGTTTGAAAAGCTGATAATAAAATTATCTAATACTTTTCCCCAAAGAAGAAGTGATGAAATGAAATTCTCAAGTGCTACATTTAAAACAAGGATAAAAAATTATACTTTTCCTTACAACACAGTTCAGTCATATCCTTCTACGTCACCCACTAAGAACTGGAACTGAACACCACAGAATGCTGTGGAGACTCAAAACTGCAAACCATGGAGGAGTTCACAAAAGACTTAAACAAAATGGAACCGAATTTAGGTTTTGGCTCCAGAAGTCTCTAGTTTACTAGGTTTTGGACAAGAAGAAGAATTTATTCTACCCATATGTAGAATCTTTTTTCTTTCTTTAAGTATCTGCTGCATTAAGGTTACTTGACTGAGACTATTGGGCTTTTAATCAGACCTAGTAGCAACATTCTCAAATAACACAAGATTTTTAACTGTGCAGCCCTTGCCTTATACAGACACTTCTCAAATCAAGCAACAAGGGCCTGAGATCAAGTCTGACAGCAATTCTGTTTTGCCTACTTCCATTCATAAATACCAGCACAGAAACTGTTAGAAGTTGAGCTCAGCTTTTGTCTCTTCTTTGTCATTTATTCTATATTATTTAATTGTCATGATTTCTGTCCCATTATTGTATGACTGCTGTAGTAGCTATTTACATTTCTTTCATAAACATCCAAGAACTGAATTCAGTGTTTTGTGAGCTGTTGAAAAATTGAGAAATTTACTTTAGACAGTCAGAGCAAGAATATCATATGTGGGTTAGCAATTACTTTATTAAAAATGGTCTCTGTAAGGAATTTTTCTTGTAAGTAAAAAACTATTGATTTGGGTTTTAGAAAATGCATTAATTTTTAAAAATTCATGCTTAAATTTAACAGAAATCATTGTCTATCTATAAAATTTTATTTTCTCTATAAGCTTCATATGAAAGAAAAAGTTCTACCATTATAACAGAAAAGCTCAAAACAAATGACATTATGGAATTCCTTCTTCATCTTTTAGAAGATAAAGATTCAACTTAATCACTTCTCAAACAAGAAACTCTCTCCTACTACCAGCTCTCATGAGCTGACACAGAATGTACTTCCACAGAGAAGGTCACAGAGTCACTATTACAATCCCATGTGCAGATTATTACCAGAGTGACACAAATTCAGCTGTTTTCATTGTTCTAGTGTCTTTGCTGAAGTGTCTGTTTTCTACTAAAAAATAGTAGAAAACAGACACTCTGCCTTCTTCCTTACTAAGCTGAGTATCTAGGCTGAACTGCAAGAGTTTATATGAGTATACAAATGAATACATGCCGTAATTTACAGTCACTCCTTCAGGAACAATCAAACCTAACAAAGAAATACTGCAGAAGGAGCTGCACAGTTGGGGGGCTAAAATTTAATGGCGTTGGTTTTGTTCTTGTTTGTCTCTTTCCCCAGCATCCTGTTTTCTTATAATGCTATATAAAGTATATGTTAGTAGATTAAATTTTCTTTGTACAAGTCATACTATCTTTCAGTAGTGGGATGTGTTATCATTCTCTGCAATAGTGTTATTCCAATACTGCTTTAGATCCATTGATTGCAGTATAAAGAAGACAATCATGTCTCTACCTCGAAGACATTTATTTCCAAATGTAGTATTTGTGAGAGAAAGGACTGGTGGCCAAAATACATATGCTATCTAACCATCTAAATTAGTCTTCCTGTAAAGTTTCTGTTCTTTTGTAGAGTAAGAGTTTGAAGCAGCTCATATCTAATCCATTAGTCATTTAAAAGTCTGAATGTATGGTAATTAAAACTGATTATAATAATATCTAACAGGAAAAAAACTGATCACTGATAGTAAAGATTAAAGGAATCTGACATTTTAGCTTCAGCTGACATATAATTTAGGGAAAATAAATAGAACCTACATCTGATGTATAAAAGTGCACTGATAAAGAAGGTGTAGCAGCAGAGAAAGAAAAACACATCACTGGCCTTAGCTCACCTGTATCTCCTGAAGTTTAACGTAATTAGGCTTAATTAGTTCAACCTAATTATATGTGTTTCTTTTGCACTGAACAACAAGTATTCATTCCAGGAAGCCATTATTCCTGCCTGAAGACAAGTGGTATAATTGATTATTTGAAAACTGGAATATCTGTTAATAAAGAAAGAACTAGGCTACCAGTCTAGACAAGCAAACTATTTTTTTCATGGCTAAAATTAGGTAAAAAAATCACACTGTTTGGCTGGTAAACTGTTGCACATTCTTGATAACTAACTGAAGAGGCCTAAAAGACAGATGTCTGTATAGGAGCTAAATGGCAAAACCCAGGAGATCCTGTCAATATAGGAAGTATAACTGAGTGAGAAGATATCTTGCTAAACACAAATGTGGTTTTTAGAGTGAACTTGATAGCTCTTCAGGGTTACAGAAAGTTCATTGATCAGAGGTCACTTTTCAAGCCCCAAAATGGGAACTTAGAGCTCTAGGTTACATGCAAACACCTGTACATAGACATCTGCTTTAAGCTGTCTGCAATCAGAATTAACTCTTATACATGGGGCCAATTCAGCTGCTGAAATACAGACGCCTACTGCCATTGGAGACATCACAAGGTGTCCTCCACACCAGTGTGTCATACACAGAGCAGGACTTAAAAGAGATCCTTGGCCTTCTAGAACAACAGCTGGATATTAAATAAGAATGATAGAATCTTTTATTATAATACATATAATATATATTATAACAATATAATATAATATTGTATATTATATATTGTGTTATTGTAATCTAATTATTATTAGATAAAAAATCATGAGAAGGATGACTCTGCTATCACTGTTTCTGACTTATTGGTGTGCAATACATGTGAGAGATACAGGTCCTGTTTTAATGAGCTCTAACTGGTATATGCTAACTTTGACTGTAAAGCAAATTGCAGACTGACATCTTTTCTAAAACCAAAAGAATTTAATCATGTATTTACCTCCCACTTTTTCAACTATATCTCTCCTTTCTCCTGACTGTGCATTCTGAGTGAAATATATAAATACAAAATGAACTGCATGAAAATGAAATTAAATTCTTGCTGGATATTTGATAGACTAAAAAAGTGGAAAATTCTGATATTAAATTAAGCCTTGCTGAGTCTTGAGAACAGCTTTCCAAACATTTTAAACTGGAATGCTTTGGTAGGATTATAGGTCAGAGAAAGTCTTCCTGACTGGAGATCAGTAACCAGCTCTAGTATATGACTTCAACTAAACTAAATAAAATAAGAAGGGATGTTGCAGAGCAATTTTGAATAATCTCAAAGAGTATTACCCATGAGATAAACCCACATGTTTTAAAAACCCTTACCTTTTACTGAACATTTATCAAAGTTCCTCTTTTGTCAGGGAGCTGACTTTTTTGAGTAAAAGAAAATTAAGTTCTTTGTCCCTTTCTTCCCTTCATCTTGTAGAAGATTTTATGATTTTATCTCATAAAGATAAAAAGATTAAAAGAAGCCTTCTTGCTTGAAAGCAAATTTTATTGAAACTCAGCAGACAGTTTTTAGGTGTCTCCTTGCCATCCTGAAGCATAATCTCAAAGATTTTCTGATGAAGTCTAATATCCTGTTTGACATAGGAAACAAATAATGATTGAAAATTTATTTTTAAAACCTTTACTACTACAATGTATCTCAAAGTCAATAAATGGTACAAAATAGGGTTAGGCATCTAAGTGCTCGCTTTATCAGGAAGATCAAAATCTACTTAAAACTCTTTCTAAGGTAGATGGTTCTCCTTGCAGAAAGACTTAAGAGGTTACA
Source organism: Camarhynchus parvulus (assembly GCF_901933205.1). Classification (NCBI taxonomy): domain Eukaryota; kingdom Metazoa; phylum Chordata; class Aves; order Passeriformes; family Thraupidae; genus Camarhynchus; species Camarhynchus parvulus. The sequence continues at coordinate 53,084,990 of NC_044571.1, read as the reverse complement.
GAGAAGAAAAAAGTCTGTGATTCTCAATGAATTTGATGAAGACGAGATCTGTCTATCATTCACCACTGATAAATAACATATCCTCCATGCAATTCTTAGAGAATGCATTTTTCTTCAGAGTCACCACAGACAGTCCCATCCTCCCTTCTGGTTTCCTCACGAGAAGGCTCCAACCTATTCAGTTTTGGGGTTTCTTTTAAGAAAGGTTTCTGTATCACTGGCAGTCAGAATGAAAGTAGATGCTTTTGCAAAAGTAATAAAGGTATAAAATATACTCCTCTGCCTTTCTATATCTATATCTTCCTCAAACAAGTATTTTAAACAATATATAGGAAAGGGAAGTTAAACATCTTATGCTGGGTATTTCAAAGGAGGCTCCTCTTCAAAAGTATCTGGAAACAAAATCATAGAATCATTTAAGTTGGGGGATAAGACATCTAAGATCATTCAGTCCAACCTAGCTCTGCCAAGTCCAAATCTAGTAGGAAGCAGCTTGATTTGAACACGTTACCACTTCACCATGGTGTGCCAGCCTCATAACCTAGCAATGTGTTTTAGAATCCTTAAAGGGATATCTTCTATGGTAGAAGGTTATCAGCAGAATCTTGACAAATTTTAGACTTCTACAGTGAAGAAACCTATTTCTGAACAAGGAACACTAGAGTCCGTTTAAAGACAAAAGCATTTGCCGTGCAGAGTAAATTTCATCCCAACATTCTCTTAATGACTAATTAAATTTTAAAAAAGTTCCCTTTGCTCAGGTGAGTGTGTAGCTGCATAGTAACATATCTAAGTCTTTGTGTGCTGGTATAGTTTGTGAACACTACTTTCCCATCCCATGGAAGGCACATGGTTTCATGGTTGGTTTTTTTGTTTGCTTTGCTTTGTTTTGGGGGCTGGGGTATTTTTGTTTTTTTTTTTTTTTTTGTTTTTTTGTTTTGTTTTGATGGAAGTTCTTCAGACTATAACCAATTCTGAAGACAGTATTCACATCTTAGTGTTCTTCTGATTATGGAATATAGCTCTAATTAGACTCCTGTCCTAATTATATTATAGGAATAGAAGTTCTTGAGGACCATCCAGCAACAGAAGATGCTACAGAGTTAAAGTGACTAAATTAATCAACATTTTAATTAAATCCTAATGAGAAGTATTGTGTCATTTTTAGATGTAAAACTTCAAGTAACTCTTTAAGTCACTTAAACAAATAACCTTTTAACATATTAGATGCTTTTTCTCTGAAGGGGGCTAATTGTTTAGTGTAGCCCAACATTAAATGTTTATCATTTGGAGAATTTTGCTTATGCTGGAGCTAGGCTCTGTGGGAACCTCCTGTAGCTGTGACAATGTTGACTTATTCCCTAATATTGATTAAAAAGATGATTAAAAATATTTTCAGCAAAGGGAAATTAAAAGAGTCTAGACATTACATTTTTCATAAATCAAAACTAATCATGCAATGCATTTCAATTAAAAATACAACAAATTTCCCAAACTTAAAGCTTTACTAGGCAGGATGAGGGTTCATGGGTTCTTAAGGGAATTTTTTTTTGTTTCTTTGGTTTTTTTTTTTTATTCTATTTGATTTAATTGAGTATGGGATGCCATGCTTCCAAATGTATTTTTAGTGTGATTGCATTTTTTCCTAAATGCTTACTAAATTGATCAATGGAAATACCAAATATTTGTATGTTAATTTCCCTGATTATTTGTTTCAGTGGTAAAAAATTATTCAGATAGAGCTGGAAGTACAAGGTATTACTGAAATTACTATAGTTTATTTTTTTTTTAAGATTCATGACACAATTTTTACAGCTGCAATGACTGCGTCAGTAATGCACACAGGAATAATTGTTAACTGTCAAGAACACAATGTATTTCTAATCATATTCCATCAATGACATGTGTTTTACATTGTTAAATCATTTTGCCTGAAAAACAAAGGCTCAGAATAGAATGTAAAAAGCCCATTCTTTCAATTTCTTTGCATTATTCATAAATACAGTACCTTGTCAGCACTTAGAGTGTAATCAAAACATAAATGTTGTATGAATATTTTGTGTTCAAACTGCATGTAGGATGTTCCTAAGTTACACAATACATTGCATTGTCTTTTTTATAGTCAGTATAAAATTCTAACCAGTTGTGTTGTAAGTTCTGTAAAAGCAAGGCTGTCTACTGTTTCCTTTTTGTTCACTGTTTCAAAAGAATGAGTTGAAATTGAAGAAAAACATAAAAGAACCCTCAAGAAAACCAACAATCTGTTTTTATCCTTTACCATTGAATCTCATTCACACTCATTATGCTGTTGCATGGTATAACTTGATATAATTTTCAAATGAACTCTTCTGAGCACTGGTTTGAGTGTTTCAGAGATAAATAACATTATGAATAAATAAAAAAACCAACCATGACAGTCATTTTCTTGTGCAGTGAAGAAAAGGATAATGAAAAGCAACTTCTGTGTTGTAGCAGCTTGGAGTCTCTCACTATGTACTGAAAGCTGAAAAAGAAGTCTAGAATCCTGAGAAATCATGAAGTAACAAAGATAAACCAAAATGTAAGATGCTCTAATTCAAAAAGAAAAAGAAAAGAAAAGAGAAAATGGGATGAAATGATTTGAAATTGAAGGTGTGGGAAGTGAAGTGAAAAGTATTTTCATTGTCCCCTCTGATAAGCAGACTACAGAAAACTTTTCCTCCTATTACACTAAGTGTCTTCCTTGTTACCTTCATAAAATTTCAGCAGTAATATGTAAAAAGCACCTTTCAGGATTTTCTTTAATTTTACTTAGGGATGGTTTAATAGGAAAAAAAAAAACAACTAGAAAACTTAGAAAAAATCCTCACTTTTAGCTGAAGGTATAACAGATTACTGTTTCTCAGAAGAAACTTGGCCATATGCACAAATTCAACAGAATGCAAAAATTTTGCTGAATATTTTGCACCAGCACCTTCTCATTTTCAGGCTGAATAAGGACAATTTTCTCAGCTTTTTTCAAAAGAGGTGATTCAGCCCTCTTTTGTTTATTTTTCTTTGGTCCTCGTCTGGATCTTCTCCAACAGATCCATGTCTTTCCTTTGTCAGGAACCCCAAGTCTGACAGGATCACCTCCCTCAACCTGCTGACCATGCTTCTATCTTTACAATTCAGAATATAATTTTCTTTCTGGGCTTCAAGGTGAGTTTATATGTAATTTTTCATCCAGCAGTACCCCCAAATTCTTTTTAGTTTTCAATTCACCCCCCTGCTGGCATTGATACTGTGGACTTCCCCAAACCAGATGCTGAACCTTGCACTTACCCTTCTTGAACTTAATGGTGTTCATATGGTTTCACTCCTCAAGCCTGTCACAGAATGCTCTGGATGGCATTCCATCCCTCTAGTGAGACAACTGCATCACTAAGCTTGGCATTATCTGCAAACTTGTGGGTGCTTTCAGTGCCACTGCCCATGTCATTGATGAAGATACGACCTAATATTTATCCTAGTATGGACCTTGAAGGACGCCAGTCATTCCTGGTTTCCACTTGGATGCTGAACACTTGCCCAGATCTCACTGGGCTCAGCCACCCAGCTGGTTCCTTACCCATTTAAAAGTCCATTTGTCAAACCTATGTCTCTCCGATGCAGCAGCAAGAATATTGTGGGGGGACTGTATCAAAGGTTTTGCAGAAGTCTGGGCAGATGACATCCATAGCTTTTCCCTTGTCCACTGATACATTAGAAGGACATTAGATTAGCCAGGCACAATTTGTACGAGGTGAAACCATGTTGGCTGTCTCTAATCACTTCTGTGTCTTCCATATGTTTTGACATGTATTCCAGAGGGATCAGCTCCATTATCTTATGGGTCATGGAGGTGACATGAGTGCTGAAAGGCTGAGAGCCTCACTGCATATTGCTGAGATGAGTGGCAGAATAGTTTGTGAAAGTGCTCCAACCACTATGATAACAAAGTCTGTTTGATAAATGATAACAAAGTCTGTTTGGTATTATGATCAACAATACATTTTAAAGAAAAGAAGCCTGCTGTACTTCATCAGGTGCTTGTCTTCAGAGAAAGGCTAGACAGTCTGTCTCCCAAGGAGTCACAGGTGCCTAACTTCCACCATTTCTATGCTTAGCCAGTGATAGTCATCCAAGAGAGTAGCTCCAGCTGATAAAAAGTTGTCATTTATTTTCCAAGATCTAGTATTAGGAGACTTCAATCATTGCACTAAGGCAAAATGCTTGATGTCTATGCTTAACTGAGGTGTCTAGATTGTGGATTTCAGTCAAATACAGTCAATATATGTACTTATCTGAGCTACTTTTCAATATTAAACAGTGAGCTTCACAGTGTCCTCTACATAACCACTGGAGTATCCTAGTCATTCATTAAAGTCTGGGAAATATGGAAGAGCCACATCTCTCTAAGGTAGCACACAGAAGTCAGGAAAGACATGTCAAGACATCATAATTATTATTAGAAACATCTGTCTGTATAATTGAATGAAGGACTATTTATTTTTAAAATCTTTAGCCATCCTGTAGCATGTGATGGCATGTTTTTGTTTGTTTTAAAATAATTTTATTTTTAGTTTTTTATTTTCAATTTGTTTTTTTTTCTCTATCTGCCATTGCTCGACTCTGTATAATACCAGATTTGTTCATGGGCTGAATCTCCACATAGCTGGCTCCAGTATTCTGGGAGTTATTGTATCTTTGTAATCTTACTACATGTCTTCTGCTCCATATAAATGTAGCAGTACAACTTTCCTGGCATCAGTCCTTGAAATAGGAGTCAGACTGTGCTTTTGCCATGCCTATATGTACAGTGTGGTGTATATCCATGTATATATTATAAAATTTACATATGCATGCACTGAAGCTGGCCAAAATCTGTAATTTTTCAGAAAAATATCAGCAATATTTTTGTTTTCTTTTTCTTTTGTTGTTTTGTTTTGTTTTGTTTTGTTTTGTTGGGTCTTTTTTTGGTACTCATGAAAAATATTTGAAAAATCCCACCTGGGCTATGAGTATTCAGTCACAAAAATTGTGTTAAACCTTCTATACTACTAATGACTAATAGCTAAAGCCAGCATAAGAAATTTAAGCTAATTTAAGCTAATTTAAGCACTGCAGGGTCAATGTTTCTCTTAAGTGAAACAGATGAGGCCTAGAATTTCCATCTAACAGACTTAACTAGAAAATCTGTAGTAAAATAAAGCCTGGAATGAAAAAAGTGGGCCTAGAATGGTTAAGCTGTTTAAAATGAGAAAAGCTGTATCTCAAACACATTGTAAAGACTTTAAAGTATAAATAAAATTTCAGTATATTTAATTATATGCAATTAAAATAGATTTCAACCCTCAAGGAACATTTGCTTTAAAACACTACTTACAGAGAAATAAAAAATGGTAATAGCTTCTAAATACTCCAGTGGTGTAATTTAAAAGCAATGCAGTGAATTTATTACATTTGACATGGAATATAAATATAATTAAATAGGAAAATGCTCATTTTGACTTGAGACCTTCTTTCAGAAATCATGCATCACTGGTGTAAGGCAGTTTTCTTTTTAGCATATCTCCAGGAAAAGTATAAATATATGTGATAGCAATGGCATCAGTTTCACTTACATAGTTTCAAAACCCACATTTATTGTTAACTAGTCAAAGCAGGCTAATTGTTCCTACTCTATTTGTTGGAAATTCATTAAGGAACAGGAAACAATGATGAACATTATGTAAGATGGGTAGAAACAGATTCAGAATAATCCTGACTCTAATGGTACCCATTTTAAGAAACATATCGTCGGTCACACAAAATTTGTCTCCTGTGTAGAACACAGGAATAATTTTGAAATCACAATGGATTATAGGATCATAGAACAGCCTAGGTTTGAAGGAATCTCAAAAAATCATCTGGTTCAACCTTCACTGTGTAAGAGATCCTTGATGAGATTGCCTAGAACATCATTGACTTACGCCTTGAAAGACTCCAGTGAAAAGCAGTCTCCCATGTCTCCAAGAAGGTTCTTCCTCTGATTGATTCTTCTTACTATTAAAAAAAACCCAAAAAACAAACAAGCAAACAAACAAAAAAACCAAACCATCAGGAGCAACTTTTACTGATTGCCCCTTGTTTTTGTGTGACTTATTGAGAAAAGAGTGCTTCCTCTTTGTAGCTGTCCTCTAAGTACTGGAATATGGTGATGAGGTCCTCCTGAGCCTTTTCTTTTCCAGGGAGTAGAGACTTAACTCTATCCGTCTTTCGTCATAAGGCAGGTTTTACAGTCATTTGATTCTTTTGTGGCCTTCCTCTGAAGTCTCTCCAGTCTATCTGTGTCTTTTTGAATTTTGGGGCCAGAACTGGCCATATCTGATATGTTAAGAGTGGAAGGAAAGAATATTAAAGTCAAAATATGATGGAAATTTAGAGATTTTGTTTTAATAAAATGTTAAGACTTACGTCTTGATTTACTAATATAAACAGTCAATGCTATTCCTGTCTACTGAACTATTCAACCTTACTTGCTATGCAAGAAGTTGTCAGTGTTATAGTGCACCCTGAAGCAGTGTCTTTACATCTAGAGAGTGACACGAAATAAAATGAAATGTTACACAGTTCAGCAGGATGTGCTGTAATTCTCTTGTGGTGTTTTAAGAAGAGTGCAAATGAATGTTCATGCGAGGAAATTGCTAACTAGTCATTGTTTGAACTGTGTACCTGCTCCTTAGAACTATTTGCATTTAATACAATCAAATAAAATTTATTCAGTTAAGTAGTTTGCCACCTTGTATTTAATATTTAATGATAAGGGTAAACAAGTGCTTATATTTATCCTTCCATCTATACATAGATATGTGGATCTGTAAATTTACAGACACCCACATATATACGCGAGACTATTTGGTATCAAATATTGGTTTTCTTAAACTTCTAATATTTGCACACTTGGGGTCTTTCAGGAAAAAGTAGCTCTAATTAACTTTCAGAATAAATAAATTAAACTACCCTAAATAATTTCCTTAATATTCTTTGTAGGGGATTACTGAGGCCACTTCATAAAGTTAGAGAAATTACATCTACTTCTGTATGATTTTAACCTAGTTTAAGTAACCCAATTTAAATTCACTGTTCTAGTTTGAATATTTTTTCCCAAGTCCTCATGTAGACACATCTGAAACCATATCTAGAGTAAACTGAGGAATCCATTACATATGGATTGGGATAACTGTGCTGGTTTTAATCCAAGGAACATAAAAAGAATTTAGCTATATTTTCCCTTTCAAAATATGAATAAAATTGGTCTAAATGTGTAGTCTATTGCAATTTTGGTTGAATTGAATAATTTACTGAGAAATTTCAGAGATAATACTATGATGTCAATGAAAAATTAGTATTAAATTCAATTCCATTAAAATTTTATACAAGAAAAGTATTATATATTGTAAATTTGTTTCACGTTTGAAGCACAACAGTCAAAAAATTTTTGAATTCACTTCCTTAAAATGACACTCAACATTTCTACAGATCTGATACATTTAGCCATAACAATGGTAATGTGAAAAGTTCAAGTTTTGCATATCACTAAATCCTACTACAACTACATCAAAATTAAAAAGAAGAATGACATAAAAAGCTTCTTTATCAAGAAAAAAATCTAGGTTTCCCCAGTTACTTTAGTAAATACAGTTAGCCGGTGATTCATTCATGTATGTTACTGAAACTGATTATTATTTAAAAGTGTTGCTTAGATAGGATACTGTTCTAAAAGTAGGTGAAAGAATTTAAGATGGCTCTGGCATGGGGTCTGTGACTGTCTGTGCAGATAATTTTTGTAGATTTCCAGTTTCTGCCACCTGATTCAATCATATCTGCTCAATAGTTATTTGTCTGTCAAAATCCCCATGATACTAAATGTCCCAACCTTTCTTTACTCTGCTTCTTGGGTGTGATATCTATTTTGTGTAAGCAGATTTTCCATTCTGGCCATTTTGCCCCTATACTGAGTACTTTAATTTTTCTTATTTTCAGCATTATTTGGCAGCCATTGATTATTATATCTGACCTCTAGCTGCTGGTTGAGAAGGTGAAGCGCTCCTACAGCCTGTGCATCTGATTTACCAAATGTCATTCATGCCTTGGAAGTTCAAAAAGTTTCATATGACAATAGATGAACATATGTGAGCAGCTAAATATATCCCCTGGAAAATCAGATTATCTCAGCAATTTAGGCAGAAATTTTAGAATGACACAGAAAACATATATGCTCATTTATGCTTATATTAGCTCAGAAACTGCATATGCCCATTTCTGTTTATTGACTGTAATATGAGATTTGGGGGGCTACCTGAGATTTAGACCACTAACTTCAGGTGCTTAAGATTTCATGTGTTAATTCTATTTCCACTTTCAAAATGAATGCTGAACCAATTTATCTACTTTGAAATAGTATTCAAAATAGACATTGAAATATACTAGAATATTCAGAAAGCCAAAATACTATTCTCAAGGTGACATAGTTATTAACCCCAATTTGTCACACTGCTCACATTGTTTATAAGGCTTTAATTTGTTAGCTTTTGTGTTCTTCGATATTGTGATGAAAACCTGCAGAGAAAAAAACCCCAAACCACTACAAAAAAACCCCAAAAATAAATAAAAAAAAAACCAACCAACAAACAAACAAACAAAAAACAAAACCAAAAAAAAACCAAAAAGAACCCCCAAACTGAAACCAATAAAAAATTGGAAATGAAGAAGGAAAGGCCCCAGGGAATTATGATATGCTGTGGAATGATAATCACAAGATCTTTCCAATCCTTCACAGACTCTTCTTTGTTGAGTTAACATACAAGTTGTTTATGGTGGTATCATATGGTACCTTTTGGGTAAGAGTCATGTTGAGATGTGTGGCACAAAGCAATCAAATTCTTGAAGCTAGCTCTGCTACCTCTACAGGAGTGTTAGTGCAAAAGTAGAACTCCTCTGATGAAACAGAGAATGTCTGACCTAAGGGTGTCACCCTTGGTGGGTCACCCAAGGGTCTGACCCAAGGGTATCCACCCAAGGGTGTTAAGAGAGCTGGCTGATATCATTGTGATGCTACTCTCCATAATCTTTGAGAAATCATGGAGAAATCTCAGAAAATTAATAGAAGACTGATGTTATCCCCATCTACAAGAAGGGTTTAAAGATGTTTCCAGGAAATTATAAGGCCCATCACACTTACTTCATTCCTTGGGAAGGCTATGGTAGAAAACCTCCTAGGAGCTATTGCAAGGTATATGAAGCATGATTGGCTAGAGCCTGCATGGAATCACCAAGGGAAAATTGTGCTTGACAAATCAGATCATCTATGACAAAGTAATCTGATTGGCTGATATTATGTGAGCAGTGGACATTATCTCCATGGATTTCTTCAAGGCTTTTAATAGGTTTTCCCATAACCTTTTCCTGGACAAATGGGTGTGTTATGGTCTAGACAAGTGTCTGTGTGGTGGGTGGGGAATTGTCTGACAGGCTGTACCCAGAGGGTGATGGTAAATTGTTCCTTTTCAAACTGTCAGCCTGTCACAGGTGGGGCTCCCAAGGATCAATATTTGACCCAATGCTTTTTAGTGTCTTTGTAAATTATCTGGATGATGGGATCAAGTGTACATAGGGAGGTTCTATAAAATCATTCTCTTCATCATGCAGAAAACAAATCTTTAAACTTCACTGTCTCATTATATGGAAGGAGAGAGAGAGAGAGAGAAAAAAAAAGGTGAATGAAAGTAAGATTTTTTTAATATTGGGCCTAGTCTGGTAACAGAAAAGTTGGAAATTGGGTATCTGGAGCTTTCTTGTGGACACAATTACAATACTGTGTTATTGACACCAAAAGATCACTTTAAATGTTTAGCTTTTTTATTTTCCTAATTTTTTTCCAGTACAATAGCTATGAATGTCCACTTCAGCAAATGTGTTTCAACCTTTACATATCTTCTGCTTCTTGCAGTCATTTATGACCATGGCCAGCCTACACTCCATTTGTTTAACTGATTTTAGTTTTTCTGGTAGCAGTGGCGTGTCTGGATTCAAGATCATGCAGTATTACAACCGCTTTTGCTTTCTTGAGATAAGCTTTGGTTTCATTAAGATTCTGCTAGATAAATTAATGTAGCTCTGGCTTCCTTTTATTGATTAAATCTTGTGGCCTTTCTTGAAAGAGAGAGAGAAACTTTTTGGAAGAACTTGTAATGATCAGATGAGGGGCAATGGTTTTACTCAGAAAGATTTAAACCTGATATAAGGAAGAAAATATTTATGGGGAGGGCAGTGAAACATTGGAACAAGTTGCCCAGAGAAGTTGTGAATTCCCCATTCTTGGAAGAGCTTGAGGCCAAGCTGGATGGAGCTTTGGGCATCCTGGTCTACTGAAGGATGTCCCCGCCCATGGCAGGAGGGCTGGAACTAGATGATCTTTAAAGGTCCATTCTAATACAAACCATTCTATGAATCTGTAATTCTATACTCCAAATATCTCCTGTCTTAAACATTTCAGAAAGCAATGCCACTCAGATTGTCTCATATAGGTTTTAATTTGTGTGGGTGTTTGTATCTGGAAGTACATATGTTAAAACATAGTTTTATGGATTCAGTGATGAAGTTCTAGCAATATCTTAGCAATGTCCTACTCATTTGGATCAAGATTTTAGTTTACATTTAATGTTTTTGTAGGAATTTATAAGAACTTCAATAACTGTGCATAGATGAGCAGAACAAGTTGTTCAGTGATATTTAAAACCACAAGACCTAATTCTTCTTCCCATTATTAAAGGCAAAGAGTAGGGAATTGTGCTGTTTGTAAGGGAGTGCCCGGACTGCATGGAACTCTGCCCAGGGAGAGGAGCTGAGCCAGCTGAGAGCAGGTGAGAATTAGAGGGCACTCTAACACATCATTGAGGGTGTGTGCTGCAGATGGTCTGACAATGAAGAGCAGGTAGATGAGGCCTTTTTCACATGAGAGGGATATCTGCTGGAGGGAAAAACCAACAGGATACTTATGACAATTGCTTGACACAGGTAAATGAGCTAATGGGGGGAGATATTCTGGACATCATATTTATTAACAAGAGATGAGAAGCATGGAAGCAGCCTTGCCTGAAGCTACCATGAGCTCATGTTTATAATCTTGAGATGAGGGAATAGGATCTCAGTCCTTGATGTCATAAGACCAGAATTTTCATATATCTGTTTGGAAGAATCCTAAGGAATATTGTATTGAAAAATGAGAGGTAGAAAACAACTGGTTGCTTTTCATGGTCAAGAACAATCCATCCTGAGGAGAATCAGCTCAAAGAAAGACAGAAGGATGTCTGGATGGATGAACAAATACTAAGCTTAAATGTAAAAAGGAAGCATAAATAAATAAACTTGAGTACAGGTGACCAGGCAGAAAAATAGCCTCTCAGCAGCAGGAATTCTGTTGAAACAGAGAGCTTCTCTTTTCTTTTCTTTTCTTCTCTTCTCTTCTCTTCTCTTCTCTTCTCTTCTCTTCTCTTCTCTTCTCTTCTCTTCTCTTCTCTTCTCTTCTCTTCTCTTCTCTTCTCTTCTCTTCTCTTCTCTTCGTCACATTTTTAACCATGTACTGTTATATTTTCCAGTCTTTCCAGAAATAGGTAGTAGTATCTTCTTCAAAATTAAATTAATACAGAAAAAATGAGAGAGAAATGGAAATAAGAAAATGTGAATATGAGTTTTCAGATTTCATGCTGGAAAACACAGATTAAGGTCAACAGAACTGTCAAGGTCTGGTAAGTTGCTGAGTTGTTAAGAACGACAAATTGTTGACCATATTGCATTTTATTGGATATGTGACACCCAGTAGGAAACTCCACCACATGCAAAATGGAACGGATGTAATTGTATTGTTCCCTCTTGTGTTGAAAATCCCATCTATTGATCTTCAGCCAAATTCCACCCACCATGTAACAGTTTTAACAAACTCCTCCTTTGTTTTTGTTTTTGTTTTTGTTTTATTTTTTTCCTGATTCTGAGGTACTCGCAGTTTTAATGTGTTTTGTCACTTTTAGAAATCTGTTACTGAGGTCTTTGGGCAAAATTCTGCATTTGCAACTCAACTATGATTCTAAAGTCAGGCTTTCCAAGCAAATTCATTGAACATGTGGGCAGAAATATAAATGCCTGCACAAAACCAAAAAGGCCAAATGCAATGCCAAAGGGTTGCCATTTGGTCCTGCTTTTCAAAATTGGCCAGAGACACATCTTCTGGCATGACACACTTTGTGGGCTTCAAATAGAGGAGTTACAACTCTGAGAACCAAGGTGTGCTCTCAGTGGTCTAAGTGTAAATGGTTCTTCTGGAGAGGTAGAGAGCTGGTCTAGATATCATTTTGTGCAGATTAGCATGTGCAGAAGAAATACCCTTTCATGCAAATGTCAAGAAAGCTATGGAATTTGATGGCATGCCTCAAGTCTTGGGTACCCTTTTGAGCTCAGACAGCGCTTAATTCTTGTCTAGCTGTTACTTAAAGCTTTTTTCTTCAGGATACCTGTTCATCATCTTATTTAGTACTGCTGTACTTTAATAAGGAATCAGCGGTGAATGGGTAAATATATTTGCTTTATTTTTTCCAAAGCAACAGCATTACACATTGATATAAATGATAAATCTATTGGGGTTTTGGTTTTTTTTTTCTGTTCTGATGAACATAATTTTAAATTTGACACTTTTTTCTTCCTATTAAACACTTTTTAAATTTGACACTTTTTTCTTCCTATTTTCTTTCTATCTGTTCTGCTTCTAGATCTATAGGAATAAACATTTCATACCTTGCAAAAAAAAAGATACCATCTCTGTTTTCACAACAAATGCCCATGACATTAAGCAAATGTATTGATTTCTTCAGAGCTTTCTGTAATTTTACTTTATCCTCTTCCAGACTGAACTCTGTTCTAGCCAATTTATGCATAAAAATAAGCTTGTTCAAAAAAAGAAAAAACTTGAATAATACAGATCATATTATTAGCGGTTATATTACAGATAACTGACTGATTAAATTGGTCTGGTAGTTATTAGTAAATACTCTGTAAAACTACTCATAATAAATATTTGGCAAAAATATTTATCTCAGTCGATGCTACTGACACTAGAAAAGATTTATATGAAAATTACTAGAATATATAACTGAGATCAGAGTCTAGGATTTCCATTTTAACTTCTTTCTCTACCCCTATCTTGTGAGTTTTGTAGATTTAGTAAATCTGTTATAGATACCCGTATAAATACAGGGATAATAAAATATCAGCTTTGAAGTTATATTTTCATATAATTTTTAATTTAATTGCTGGTTTAGATTTTTAATAGAACCATGCCATGATTATTAAAGGTATGTAACACCTTCTTTCAAGTTCAAAATCGAAATATGGATTGTATTTTAGAAATGGAATTGCAGACTGATGAGACATTTCATTTATAAAAGAGCTGACAGAAATATACCTGTGGCAGTGTGGCTATAAACCTTTGTTATATGATATTCAGTACTTTGAACAAGAAAATGGTCAGAATTTTTTTTTAATGTAGGGATGTAGCTCTCCGTCTTCTTCCTGAAATTTGTTTTTATTGAATCATATTATTAGGTTAGACTATATTTCTTGAGAAAAATTCAGTAATGTTAGCCTTCATGTTATAATTGGTGTTAGATAAGCAATGCTAAAAAAAAAGCACTTTATTGATAAATATATTGACAATCTCCTTTAAGCCACAAATGTAAATTTTATGGATGCCAAAAGAGTATAGATAAACACTATAAGAACATTGGGGGTGGAGACAAAAAACAGAGACATAAAGAGAGAAAGAAGAAGAGGAGGAGATGGGAGACATTAGAGATTTGATATTGATGTCCCCTAGCCTTCATAAACTGGAGGCACGCTCAAGACTCTGCCTCTGCCACTGGTCATTACTGATGTCTTGGCAACCTGGACATACTTTTAGGACTGGCTGAGGTTACATAGCTCAGAAGCTTTCTTGGTTTCTGTCTCTTAAAGGAACTTGAAACTTAAATGAAAATTCAACTTGTGTGGCTGAACTCCTAAACTACATGTACTGCAGTACCGGACCTGATTGATTTTTGAATCTGCTGATACCTGTCTTAAGTCCAAATTTTTAGATGGTCATCTCCAAAGATAGTGTTTATCTGAAGGTGAAAGCAGGTAACCAGACTTCTTTTAGCTCCTCACAGACAAATATTTAGACCCATTAGAGTACCCACCCTGCACAACCTTGAGCATTACTCAGAGCTGCCAGCTGCCACACTAACATGGCCTGGTGTCCTAAAGCTGTCAGTACTCTGAGAATGTCATGGGTGACTTGGATCCTCCTCTTATTAAGGACGAGATGTGTATGAATGAGCAATTGAACTGAGTCTCCACTCACATGAAGGTGTGCCTTTTCCTCTTTCAGTAACCTAAATATAGGTGAGTGCTGAACAAACATCATGGTGTAATTACTTGTTAATCCATAGGTGTCTAGTGTCGTGGGAGATGTGCCGGACTGGCTGTGCTGCCTGAAAGCCTGCCACCACTTCCATACCACACAGGTAGCCCAAAGGCGCTGCACCACATCCCATAGCCCTGAGCAGATGCTTCTTATAACATAGGATGCCCAAAAGAGCAGCAATGCTGTTTTTTGGCCAACTGTACTGTTTAATTTTAGGTGGGAATAGCTTTACAGGTTCCACTGACCAGAATTTTTTGTGTAAGAATCCTAGATTCTGAGCTAGTATTTCCTATGAAAATATGAGTGTAGATACTTAGTGTTAAGTATATACAATCTGCAGTTGAAATCTGCCTCTTTGGTTTTCAATGTATCTGCATGCTGAAAGCTTCCAGGTCAGCTGCTTGGACACCTCTGAAAACTCCACTGCCCGTGTAAATACACACAAATAAAACTGGAATAAAAACTCACTGAAAAATAACCCTGAATGAAAAAAAAAGTAAACTGCTCTTATTTTTTTCTTTTAAATCTATTTATTTTTATTGTGATTTTAGCAAAATGCTAGAGAAACAATCTTTAATTAAAAAAAATATCACGAAGAACCTCTCAACTAACCAACCAACCAAAACTAAATTCCAAACTGGAAAGTTTATTATCTGCAACTGTAGTTTCGTGTTTGTTGTTAAAAAGCATTTTTCTTTCTGAACTATATCATGTTTCACTTGTTTGCTTTGCTTATCACAAGTAAAACATTAGGAATTGCATATTGCATAAAAATATGTTCAAACACAACAAAGGCGATAATGAATACTCAGTCTGGGGGAACTGCTGAAGAGAGAGTTTTCTTCACACAAAAATCTTTGTTTGAGTCAAATTCTGGAGCCATCAGCTTTATTAATTTTTAGTTTATAGTATTTGTATTGACTATTAGATAACTCTGTAGACCACAATACAGTGTCTTAAAATAATTGGATAACTTTTTTAAAAACAGAATTTCAAAAATATAAATTCCAATTAGTTCAAGCTAAATTATTAATATATCTTTATTAGATACTTATGTCTAATTTCCCTTTTGGTTTTTAGAAATATTGCTGTTTGGCAGTACTCCTGTCTTTTTTTTGTATTCTTTTTGCTTTTCCTCTTCTCCTTCCCCTTATTAATTTTCCATTTAAATTTTAATTTACACTTTGACATTTTATTTTTCCTTCCCTACCCACATTCTTCTTCCTTCTCTTCCTAATTTCATCCCTCACACTGTCCTTCCCTCTTTGTGTCCTATGTCTTTGCTAGATACACACCCTTTTTTGTTCATTTGCTGATAGTTACTCCATGCAAACATTAACAGTTTTTTATGAACTGTGTCTTGGGTGCTAAATATCTGCAACATTTTCTCTGAAACATTATTTCAGAAATCCTTAAATTTTCCTATTGTTATTTATAGTGGGCCATTTACTAATCCAGTCTTGTGGACTGGATGCAGTATTTGCATGCGTAAATTTTTAGGAATGCCACTTTACTGAGTGATAGGTGTCACTATGGCGTAGTATTGTTTTAACACAATGGAAATTTAAGCCATTTGAGAGCTTCTGAATTTTTTTTTTTGCAGTCTAAAATCCGATTTTCTTTGTAACAGGATTTCCAGTATTTCCAAAAGGCACATAAGCTTGGTAACCTCATCTCTTTGTGTGTGAACTGGCTATAACACTTAATGTTTTTCCAAATATGAGCTAATATGAAGATTTAATGTTCTGTAGTACATACTCTCTGATAGCTTGGGCAAGTGAGAATCTAGTTCAGCTTAAAATGCCTCCTGATTTCCACAGAGCCATCCCACCATGGCCTCAGCAAGGATCAGAATAGTAGTTATCTTTTAGCATTCTGTGTGTTTGTCAGCGATAATGCAGAAATATCTTTTTGGTTGTCAGCAGTGACAACCAGGACAAACTTACCTGGGCTTACCACATACATCTACTTCAATTCCCTGGCAAAGGAATGTTTGAGACACGCCTTCCTGACTTATTTATTAGTGAGGCCTGAAACAGAGATTAGGTGTTTTGTATTAGTGAGGAGAAATGTTGACAAACTAAGATTTGCTTGGGAGATTTATTAGGAGCACATGAAATCATACATAGTTTATATCTATGCATATATATTTATAACTTTATACACAATTTTTTTGCATGACAAATCTTTATATGTAGCTTTACACTTATATATATATCTCCTGTAGTTCCATATGTATGTGTACATACCTCTTGGTATAACTTTACTGCCTCTTGCTTGTGTTTGCCCCAGATACAGAAAGCAAATAGGACTTGACATGCATGTGAGGCATAGCGAATTTCAAGATACTCTAAGGATGCAGATTTTTAGAGTACTTAAGTTTATTTTTTTAAACTGCAAGCCCTCCTTGCTCATAACTATAATGACATTGGTGCTGTGCTATAATATCTCATTGGTTGTGTGAGGCTTAGAGTGTTGGTATAATCCCTGATTTCAGAATTTGTCTACTCTGTGTCTGCTGGCTCTAAGGAAACTGAATGATGCTGAGTTGTATTTCTGATTTTGGTTTTACTCTGGAATTGAATTTTCTCTTCATCCTGAGATTTATTAGTGTATTGCAAACCACATTCATTTCCAGTAAAGATGTGCAAGGCAAGGTATGCATATGTGGTGGATAGCTGGGGATGGGTAAAGAAATGTTGAAAATTATTTCTGTAATGGTTTTTGAATGTCAGGATGCATCTGCTAATATAGCTGTATTCCAGTTTCTGCTGAAGTTCACTAGAAAATAATTTACTTGAAACAGTTTTGTCCAATGCTTTTCACATTACTATAATATGAACTTGAGTGTCTTTTATAAATTGTAGGGTTAACTGAATTTCTAGCAATTGAAAAGAGAATACTTACTACAAAACTGCTCATCTATGAGTACTTGTCAAGCCTAATCCTCAATAATATTTTCCAGCTCAAAACATTTTGCCATGTGTTTAGACACCTCGCGTTTTGGTGCAGATGTATGAGAGCAGGCATGGTACAATACTGCTTGTTTGCTGCTTTATCTGTTAAGTGATGTGCTAGACTGAGTCTGTCTCTCTGACTAACATTATTCCACTGCTCAATTAGAAAGAAAGTGCAATTCTTGTGATCTTTGAAAGTAACAACTTGTCTGTTTTTCCTCCCATGGGCAGGTTCCCCCAAATAACTCTGCCTTCTAAATGCCAAAGCTTATAATTTTGGTTTTCTCCTCATGAATATCTAAGTCTTTATCACCTTTATCTTGTAAAAGGAGAGTATAAATTTTCTTACATTTGTGAGGTCTACAATTTAAAATCACATACAGTAATTGGAGTCAGTGAGGCTTTTTGCCAAGTGGTTTTCTCCTTCAAAATTTTACTTCTGAGCAAAGACAGAAATCATCATGTTGGCAATTCAGGCTCCTAACTGAACAGCTGTTAAGAAAGAAGACAAGAAAAAGGAATTATTAAATAAATTATTTAACCATTAAATAATCCATTAAATAATTAATTATTAAATCCTTACATTCTGGGAGGATTTTTGAAAAAAAAGAGTGCTCAGCAGTGAAGTTTTGCATTATTCTATTATCCTTTCTTAAATTATTTGCTTTATTGTTCAGGAGACATCTCTTTCAAAATATGTCTTAAAAAAAATGAAACAGTTTGTTTCAGTGAAAATGCAGGACACCTCACTGCAATTACACTTAAACTCAGTTTTATTCTGTTTTCACACTTGGTCTCAAAGTGTTTCTGTTCAAGAAAGATTTTTTTCTTACTGGAACAGATTTCAGTTCTCACTGGAAAGTTATTTTTAGGAAAGATATTTTTAACCAATGAAAACCAGTAAATATTAGAAAAGGGGAAATTCATCTGAAATTCCAAGTTCAGTCAAGCCAAAGAAGCTGTTTTATCAAACAGATATAGGAACTAGATTAGCTCATAATCTAACGCTTTGCTTTTTTTATGAAGCTCCCATCAAGAAAATTTTTAAAACACGTTCTTATGAGACATGTATGAAAAGTCCAAACAGGTAAATACTTCGGCCAGTTATTTTTACCTTGTTGTTTTTAATAGATGCACCATTGGCCCAACATGTCTACTTCAGACCCTTTGACATTATAAAATGTATAAAAGGTCATTTCCTACAGCCCTGGACAGCATTTTGTCTTCCCAAATCAACCACTGAACAAGTGTGTATTTCAAGGCAATTCTCTGCCTTTCAGAGGTCAGTGTGGTTCAGCAGCATTAGACTTCTGTTTCTGAAGTGCTTTGAAATACCTCAGGAAATAAGTAGGAAAAAAAAATCACTGTTAGGTGTTGTGGTTTGTGTTGGGATTTTTTTTTTGTTTTGGTTTGGCTTGGTTTTTTTTCTTCTGAACTGAAATCATTAGAAAAGAAAGAGAGTCTTTGCTGTCTTTGTGAAAGGTCCATCTGTTGTCTTACTAGCACAATATGAACCACAGTCCAGTCACATATATAGTTAGAGAAAACACAGACATATATACTCACCAATATATATATAAATTGGATTGGGAAAACTGATTAAAACCATAACATTTTGCTGAAGTAGATCTGGTGTTGTATTTACATTTTCTGGTGAAACTGCTATTACAGATGTCTGGAGAAAACTTTATATGAAATATTTCTGAGTGTCACATTGGATTTGACACAGGTTCATCCAATTTTAATTGATTCATAATGAAAACTGTAGTCTCTTGAAAAGAATACAGCTGCACATTTTCAGCAATCAAACTTTTGTTATTGTCTGTGAACTTCAGTTAATTAAGAGTGCATAATAGCAGAGATTTCCATTTTAAGATCTTATGTGTTTTGGGAAATAGAAATAGAAAATAGGATGATAAATCCTGGGTCCCTATAAGTCCTATTTTTATATTAACTGAATTTATATGAACTTAAAACAGCTGGAACTTAACTAGAGTGTATTCAATGTTCTAATAAGGTTTAAACAGATAATATAATTTCAGCTTTTATCATGTTAAACACTTAAAAATTTTACTTCAAACTTTCATTTGTTTGTCCAAACAGATGAAAATAAATAAACCTATGAAATATAATGTGGAAAGAATATCTAGTGATATATCTGTGTGAGACAACTTTTTCTGCTACCCATTGCCAAGTAAAATAACTCCTAATATAGACACTAAAGAGCATATTACTTATTGCCTGTGTTTTCTGTTGCTAAATTATAAACAGTGCTATCTTCGAATGTATAAAATATGACACTAAGATTTTTCTTTCATCAGTTCTAAAGCACAATTAAGAGAACATATAATATTCTCTAAAATAATTTAAATTCTATATCTGCTTCTGTTTCAGTCATTGCTCCTCTCAGGAAGTTGAGGAAATTAGGCTGGAATGTCCAATTTTTAAATTATTACTTAAACAGGTTTGACTTGACTATCTATCTCCTTTCTTTGCTTCCTATTTTAATAAAATATTCTTGTCCTATGCTTATTAATTTTATATGTGGATATAATTGAGATAGGTGTATGAAACTTGTCACGTGCATGAACTCTCCTGTATTTTTGAGTCATGATGCAACCAAAGACATCGTCAAGAAATATAGCTTCTTTTTCTTAGCCTCTGGCAGATTTAATAAATATCCCCTTTACCTGAACCAAGATGACCTTTTTTTCCACTGTGTAGGGAATTAACTACCAGTGATCATCCCAGGAGTCTAGTCCATTAAAAAGCACAAGTATCATGAGAT
Source organism: Camarhynchus parvulus (assembly GCF_901933205.1). NCBI lineage: Eukaryota > Metazoa > Chordata > Aves > Passeriformes > Thraupidae > Camarhynchus > Camarhynchus parvulus. The sequence goes on along the minus strand of NC_044571.1, from coordinate 53,064,751 downwards.
GCCTGATTAAGTTATTGCTCTAAAACCAGAGTGCACGTAGCATTAAACATCATACTACTGTTTTAGGTAAAAAAATGCTTCTTACCCAATGTCTATTGACCAGAATGTAGGTTAATAAATGCAGAGATAAATTCACTGTATAATTCAAAAATTTAAATTCCAAGTCATTATTTGAGGACTTTTTGGTTTCAGAGAAATATGTTAAGAAAGCATATAGAACTCATGAACCAAAGCATTAGTTTTTGCTTACAGTTTCTGGGAAATTATTCATTGTGCTGAATTTAAATCTAATATCTTAATATCTAAGAAAATTAATTGCATCATGGCTTTTTCAGTCTGACTGCTGGCCACAAAAAAAAGCTTCTATCAGGTTTCTGTAAAATTTAAACTTTCTGAGATATATTATAGTTTTCAGCATTCATAAAAGCCTTCCTGTTAAGTCCTCCACCAACATGCTGTATCTTGGCAAGAAACCAGCAAGTTATGATAGATGCCTGATATTAATTAATAATTTAGCCTTTACAATTGTCCTGGCTTTTATCCTAGAAGTGCTTTTTTTTTTTTTTTGTGAGCCTTGGCAGTTTGTTAGCAGATGCACTGCAGGCAATTAGAAGATGTCATCTTCATGTGGCTTTGCTGCCCGTTCACCTATTTAATAAAGTATTTTTATTGCTTGCATTTGGCTGGTGTTGGAACAGGTACGAAAATATTTGCATCTTAAGTAAGATATAAATGCTTTACAGTGGCTTTCTTGCCATAGGAAATATATGTATTGGAGTAACTGCTTATTTAATGGGAATACTAAACATGAAGGAAGAGACTGAATCTTTATTTCTGTAAACACAGGTTAAGACTTAGAGTCAAAAGAGGTTGTATGTGAGAGCCTGGTCATTTATCTATCTGTTTGAATAAAAAAATTGAAAATTATTTTGTTAAAATAGCTTCAATTGTTTCAGGTTTTAGTTAGCAGTGGTGTTCTGGATATTTTTCTGCTCTCTCTTATTTCTTTTGTGTCTAGTATCTGAAAGATGAGAGAACGAGCCACAACACAGTGAAGTTGAGATATATTTTTCATATATGAAGAGCTCAGAAAAATATTTGCAGATTCCTAAAAATTCCAAACATTCCAATTGTTCAGACTAATTTTAAGCGTGTTTTCAAAATTCTTATTTTAAATTAATTTAGTATACTTCCTGTTTAAATTTGATTGTTATGTTATTTTCCCCACAGAGGATATTTCCTTGCCATTTTTGGGAAGACATTTGGGGCACAAGCTTATTGATATGAATTAGGGTATATTGTACAGAGAAAAAGTAGTTTGTTTTTCTTGATACAAAACTTAATTATTTCCAGGTGTATATATAATATACATTACAATACACAGTATTTTGAATTGTTACTGTAAAAAACTATCTTTTTAAGTGTGATCCATCCATATTATATATGTATATTATTTATACATAAATGTAAAATTACCAATTTTTTAACACTTGATAAGCTATCTGTAAAGTCAGTTTTAACATAACATATAGGGCAAATACTTGTCAAAATATAGTTTTAAAATAAAAAACAGCAAAAAACCCCCTCTTTAATCTCCTATGATCTTATATAATGTATGCAAATTTAAATTAAATCAAGATGTACAGAAAGTGACTATGGAAACTCACAGTGAATGTTTGCTTTAAAATATTTGGCCAAAGAACAGATAGAGAAATTCTAAACCTTATATTTTCATGATCTGCAGAGGTCATTTTACGGAGAAAAACTGAAACATTTGTTGAAAAACTAGCTCAGGTAGTAAAAAAATCCACACAGATTTTCTTCTATATTCATTCTATAAGAATGCTTTACAATTTCCTAATTGTAGAGTCTTATGAAAATTACTCTAATTTTTACAGAGCATATGAAAATTACAGTTTAATGTATACCAGTGACCTCGCAGTGAAAATTGAGTAAGCAGAGAACAGTAACTTGGAAAGAAATTGTTAGTGGCAATTAAGCTAAAGAAATTGTTAGTGGCAATTAAGCTTCAGGATGAGCATAAAGCTCACAAGGACAAAAAATGCATTTTTTATTTATATATTCAAGTCAGGAGAAGGGATGAAAAATACTATTTATTAGTATTTCTTCTCTTCAGATCAACAGTGGCAGGTAGATGAAACTATGATACATGAAAACATAAGCATAAGAGATGTCATTTGGAGAAACCATTGGCTTACATATACTCCCTTCTGACTATATCAAGAGAAGGAACCTTCCACACCTAATCGTAGAGGAGTTCTTGGTCCATTGTTTCTCACCTCTGTTACTATGGGACCAAATGAGGCAACCTGACATGAAAACTTGCTCCATGTTCAGGAATTTCTACAGTTTTGCCTGGACAGCATACAGTAAGTACTGGATTTGACCTAGTTTTAAACCAATAATATTTATTGTTTTCAGGTGTAATGATTAACAGGATTCAGCACACATTGGATTAATATGTTTGTTCTCTTAGTTTTTGAAGTATCACAAATCTCTGAATTTTTTACAATATTCTATGTCTCAAATCTCTGATTTTTTTACAATATTCTATGTCAGAAAAAATAAAATAAAGCCCTTTCATGTTTCATTTATTAAGGAAATAGACTGAATGGAAATATATTGAATTAGCTGCCAATATTTTGAATATTTTCATTACAATATATTTTCTTGACTGATAAGTTTGTCAGTGTCACATCATGGTTCTGCTTAGTCCTGCTCTTTCTTCCATGATGAATGACAACTTCTCTTGACAGACAGAGCATACAAAAGTAAAATGCCAGATGTTTAGATTAATTTTTTTTGCAGGATATAAAAAAAATACCAAACCCATCTGCATTATTCTTTGTTTTGAAGACTAACAGTCCATTCAAGCACACACAAAGGTGAAACCGTCTTCCAGCTGTTGTGATTTAAAAACTAGATATCTAGCACAATGTGATTATAAAATTGTAAGCACAAAACTAAGAGAAAAGAAAGTAAAATGCATTATAATTAAGAAATAGAAACACAGTGAGAATTATTCTGAATTAGATGCAGTCATTGGATTTTTCCCATGTTGGCTAAAAAAACATTCTTATAGTGAAAAACACGCAAAGTGGAAACAGAAAGAAAAGGGTAACAAACCCAAGTGAAAACAGTGGTAGGCCAGTAGGTATGATGTAAAAACCATACATGACAGTGATGGCAGGTTTGCTTGAGGCCTCTCTCCTACCTATAAGCAGTAGTCGTTCCACACAGTTGGCAAATAAAACATAAAACTTGAGTGCACAAACTAATTTTTAAGAATGATCCTTGAATGATGAGTCCAGCAGAGAAATGAAGTAATAATTGTGAAGAAATAATTCTGTAATGCTTCAGTTCCCTTATTCAAAATCAAGGAATGGAAAAACTAAAAAAAATATGAAGAGAGGGAAATCTTCTGATTGTTACTGCAGAATAATCTTTGCATGGATTAATTGAATTTCTGTGTTGAAGATGCAGCTAATAAAATGTTGCTTGGTGGCTCAATAGAGAATTTTTTCTCTCTGTGTTTATTTGGTCTATGTACGTATGCAAAAACTACAGCGGCAGAACAAAACTAGTTCTCATGCCTTTCTTTATCTCATAAAAGCTCTTCGTAGAATCAGTGGAAAAGATACAAGTAGCCTTCGGAAGTTACTGGTAGTAGTATATGGAATAACTTATTCTATAAAATGAATCTTGTGGTTCTGTTTTTTTCCCCCATCATAGCCAGATAACTAGAATAATTGGAAACAAGTGAAGCATGTAATCTCTTTTTTCCCAGCATATTGGTCATTGCACTGCTCAAACATAATTTAGTGTCTTCTTCTAAGAATACAGGAATATATAAATGAAAATACACTTTATCATGGATATCCTATGGCATTTGTTTATTTGCTACCACTTAAACATCATATAGCTAAATTTCCATTGTGGGAGTTTTTGGTCACCCATTCAACATCTTCAAAAGCAGAGGTACTAATTGGATTCATTATATGTTTCAGCAATATGGAAAGAACTATCAACCCCCTCTTTGGAGTAATTTGCACTGAGAGTTATATGCCTGTAACTTTATCTACAATTATCAGGGTACATGGTAGGGTTTTGGATAATAAAATTACTTTGATGCTGCGTCAAGCAGCAGGTTGGAAGGTGTTGGCTGCTATGTCCTTAAAGGCCTCAATTAAAAAAAAAATTACCATCATAACTTCATGACTCCACTTTATGCAGAAGATAACCAAATATAGAGATATATTACATGAAGAAATTCTGTCACACTATTAAAGTTGTCTCATTAGCAGGTAGTGTTTCTGTTGTGTGGAGAAAGAAGGAAAATTGAAATTAATCAATCCAAACCAATGAAGAAGGCCCAAAATATATCTGTACAAGGAAAACACTCAAATGAAGTGATACGTTGTCTTTGTGGGAGAATAATACTTATAAAACTATGTATTTATAAACATATGAAAGCTAATAAAGAAAATGAAATTTGGAGATCGGCTTTAGCAAGGAGGGGAACATAAATAATCATCTCCTTTGGAAAGGATGAGTGTTTTTCAATTTTTCAATCTCTAAATATAAAAAAAAAATTACAGTAAAATTAGCAGAAGTACAACCTATAATGACAAAAAAAAAAAAAAGGTTATTCACTTCTATTACATCGACTAGAGGTGAGCTGGATCACTGACACTGACACAGCACTCCAAAAAGACAAAAAAAAAAAAGACATTCAATTTGCTGTTGTGAAGGAAATCAGGGAATTATTTAATAAGTTATCAATTGTGTAGAGACTATTAAATAATAGTAAGGCCAAGGGGAAAGCTTACTAATTATCTACCAGTTTTCCTGCAATACTTTAAATGAAAGTTTCTCTTTTTTTCTTTTGGTCAGGAGCAGGCAAGGACTGGTAATGTTTTATTTTGATGAAGGCAAGATGCTCAATATCCTCTGTCAGGAAGCCTGTTTTATTCTTGATTGTGGCAATGAGCTACATTACTGAGGAAATGCTCTGTCCTGATACATTTGTAGATAGATGACTTTAGATAATAGCAGACTATTCGAGTGAAAGGTTAACAGAACTGTACTTTCTGTGTAACAGGTAGTGAAATTCTCACTCTCTTAGTAAACAGCTCAGAAAGTTGTCTGTCTACTGAGAAAAAGACTCATCTGGCCTCTTAGGAGTAAGAGAAATTTCAAGGAGTTCCATGGATTAATTATCAGGAAAACACTTTCTCTTCTGGCTGATGAAAAGTTAAGACAAAAAAGGAAGAAACCTGAAAAATATCAGGAATGTAATTTATATTCATTATACTTAAGACTTTTAAAATTTAGATGAGGTATTTGAATGTTTCTGCTCAGCTCCATTGGCTGGTTTTCATAAAACGCTAAATAAGTACAAGCACTAAACAAGTATAAAGTATATACTTTCTGCCTTGTTTTATTTTTATTATTTATTTAAGGAAAGATAAAAGACAATTTTTTTCCACTGTTGATGTCTAAAATGGGAAAATGAGGAGATTTTTTAATATTAAAAGTATGTACATTTTGCTTGACACACTTACGGTAGAAACAGTGGTTATTTCTCATTTAATGAAATTGTCCAATAAGTACAGAACAAAGAACACGTCCCCTCTGCAATGGAGAAGGCAATATAAGAGAGGAAAAAAATAATTAATTTAAACTGTGATACCTACAAAGTCTCCTCTCTTCTTGTGAAACCCACATCTCTTTCCTTCAAATATAAATGTCTTCCTCTGAGATTTAAAGGAGTACATTATGTTAATTTTTTTAGTGTAGACAGCTCAATGAGTCAGTATGGGTGAGATTCAAGACAAAGATAAAACAAGTTACACATACATTCAGGTGCTTGTCAGGATTTCAGATGCTTGAGAGGAGTAGAGACATCTCAGTGGAAAAACAAGTGTGATACACAACTGGAGAGCAGGTGCAATTTATGAGGACAAACATCTCAGAAGGTATTAGACACTGATGTGTGGGCAAATGAGCTACAGCCACAGGTACCTGAATTCCTTTTGCAATGAGTGGTTGCTGAAGGCTGGGTACAGTTGTCTGAGGTATTCTAGAGTTGTGTCTGACCTTCAGAGGCTGCTTTAGAATACCATAGACCTCTTAATGGGTAGGTTTTTTAATAAAAAAAAGTAGCTCATTATGGGTTCTGGTAAAATGTATTTAACTAGCTTCATAACCATGCAATTAAGTCAAGAGTTTCACATTGAGCCTAGGGTCTTCTAGAGCAGTGATTGAAGGTCACTTGCTGTAAAAGAAGTTCATAATCAATGTGGTTATGTGATGTGAACATTCTTTAGACATCATGCCTGCTTTTTATGATATATATACGAATGTGTATGTATAAGCATGAGAGTTATCAACAATTACAAGAAAGAACAAGAAATTACCTCTTCAAGTAACTAATATATCCCTAGAAGAATAAAACCAAATACATAGCAGTTCTCCAAGACTCATAAAATTTAGTCTTTTCTAGAGGAAACTGTTCCTTAGCGTTGACTTTAGAAATAAAAAATTACATTGATACTGTAATCAGAAAATTAAAGCCTGAAGCATGATGAGGAAATTTAATTGATGCTTCTTATTTCTTTTTATTCTCTGTTAATAATGCCTTCTATTTTCTACTGACTGTGCTAAGTTATTAGTACTTTATTAATAGAGTTCATTGAAAAATTCTAACAAATCTTTAAAACATTTTATGATTAAGTTAGTAAAGAATTACAGTTAGCTAAAATGCCTTTGGTTAACTCTCTAGTAATTTATTAATGTTTGAGGAACATATATCTAGGATATTTTATAAACAGCTTACAACTAAGTACCTGTTTTCTGGAAGTGTTGACAAATGCAAGAGAGTAAAAAGGAACATGGAAAATTATTTATATGACTATTTAGGTGATCTTAGACAATATTTTGACTTTTATAGAAGGCTGAGTAGACTTCAACTTTTTTCCTTTTTGGGATCAGTCTGGGTGAATATTGGATGACAAAGATTTTCCCCATCCATTGTGTTTACAAGTTTAAAAAGTAATCTAAAGTGCACTGAGCTGCATTTATTCTCTGGGAACATACCTGCTTGCATCTGAGTAAAATATACTGAGTGTAGTCATAAAGAAATGTCAAGACTTCATCAGCTTAAACTGATATGGTGATGGTATTAACGGCCATTTTAGGACATTGATTAATCTTTCATTTTTACAGCACTTTCCCCTCTCCCCAGTCCCAATACAGGCATTGCCCCTTCCTAAGGACAATGAAAAAGATGCTGGGTTACTTGTTTCAGGTCTATAGTTCTCTCTGCATTTTTCATAAACAGAAATATATACAATTAAATGGGAACTTACTGTCCAGATCCAGTAGTTTGTTTGGTATAAGAAACTCTACTATAGATAATTAACACAAAATTTTAAAGATAGAAAGAAACATATGAAAATCATAAGGAAACTTCTGTTACAAGTGAATGAACAAAGAATTAGCTCTACATAAATTGTAATAAATTAATTTACAGCTGTTTGCTTCAAATGCTCTTTTAATATATTCAAAATAGTTTGGAAATACCGTCTTCTGAGGGAATGATAAGAATTAATGAATGGAATAACTCTCAAAGGGAGCTGGTGTTCAGGTCTGACATTTTCCTAGAGAGCTGAGATTAACTTCTGACAAAAAAGAAATGGACAGATACATGGATTAAGGTAGAGGGCAACATTGACAGAATATTGTAGATAGACATATATGAGACTATCTAAAACTTCAAATGAGACCCATGTTTATTTATGGTTTAGTTTATATGTACTGAAAACATTAAGAAGGTTCACATTAGTCTAGAAAAAGAGAGAAATTAAAATTGATCACTGCCTGCAAAGTGAGTTAGAGGAGAATGTTATCATATCTGTGTTATTCAACATTGCTAACACTGAGAAGGAGAAGGTGTATAGCAAGGAGGTTTCTGCCTTCTCTGTGTGCATTTAGAGACAGTGATGAATGAACAGTGTATCTTGTTTCTGTTCGGATGGAAGAATCATCTTAGATCATTGTTTATTCTGTGGACACACCTGGAGAATAGGTCAAAGCAGTCATCCACTAGTTCTCCTACTAGAAGAACTAAGTGTCATTTCAACTTCCATAAATAGCTTTGATCTGTGGCTCAAACCTCTTGTGAAATGAATCAAAGCTTTGTATTTTAAATGTCACTAAAAAATGTCAGCCCCCCAACCCAATCTTCTTTCTTTCCACTCCAGCACACAGTATAAATTCGAACAAGATCTATTCAAAGATACCCAGCCTCAAAATGGGCTCTCATCTTTCCAGTTGTCCAGCTAATATGCTGAGTCTGGACATCATCCTTAAATTTGCTGCTCAAGACAGCAGCACACTCCCAGCTGTGCATGGGGCATGGTAAAATCCCCTTGTAAGGAATTTCTGTGTAAATAAAGGTTTTTCATCTGGGGCTTTGATATTCCATTTTCACGCAATCAGTCTCTGAAACTAAAATGAAAAACACATTCAGGGCTTCTGTAAATTTTATTCATCTGCTTATTATCTGTACAGCCTGTCCAATCAATTAGGATTTACCAGATACAGACACTTCTGGGAAAAATTATATTCCTGCTCTAATGAGGAAAATCTTCTGAGAGGATTTATTTCTTTATCACTTGTGGGAGAAGAGGAATGGTGAGGGAAATGAGCTGCTGCAGATAGCATATAAGAAATAAGACACTATGCAGAGGTAGCACCTACCTCTGGTTGGTGATCCTGCTTGGTAAGGCACATACTTCTGGGTTGATGCACTCCATCTTATTTCTTTATAGCTCAGTAGGATTCACAGCCTTCAAGCTGAGAGCTGCAGCAGAATGGCCTTAGCAGTCAGTGCAAGATGCTGACAAACAATGTTGAATTTAGCCCTCTGTGAACTGGTAGTCTTCTCCAAGTGGGACCTGTGATAGTTCAGGCTCTGCTTTTCCATAATTTTATCTTTTCTTCCTGTTGATTTGTCATAGATGGGTATTTTCTGCCATATCATTTGTCAATTTTTCCTTCATAATCCACCCAAAATATTTACAGCAGCTTTCCATGAAAATATTAAAAAAAAATAACAGCAGTGAAAATTAGGTTGGATATTCCCTACTGAATGAAGTGTGAGCATTGACACTGCTCCAAAAATTAATAGTGACTGCTTAAAAATATTTTGAAAAACCAAGCAAATAATAGTGTAGTCAGAAAGAGAAGTCCACCTTTCTGCTCCTTGGAGACAAAATCTATACAATGTTAGGTGAGTGCAACCAAATACTAATTAAACCAAAAAGGAAAAAAAAAGACTGTAGTAAGCCTGAGTCAGCAGAGACTACATAAATGAGTCTAACAGGGAGTTCTCTAACATGATTTATCAGAAGAAACTTATGGAACTCCTAAAGTTTTTCATCCTGAAACTCCAATATAAAATAAAAATCCTTCTCTGAAAACTTCTGCAAAAAAGCACAAGTACTTTTCAAACACTTCCCATGAGCCACTAAAGCAACTCAGCAGGAGTTGTTACAAATAGTCATGATATTCTAACCCTTCTAAACCTGCAGGGTTTATAAAAATACATCTTTCTCTCAGGTAGATATATTTCCCAACATCTAACTAGAGACTCACAGCTTGGTCCCAGGAAGAGTCATCCTGTACACCAATGAGCCATCCCAGAGTGGCATTATGACTTGTCTTAAATGCCATTAAGAGCAAGGTCAGTTCTCACAATCCAAGACCAAACATACTGCCCTGCTTATGTGAAGTACTTCTTATTCTGTACAATATTCCTTCATAGAAAGGAAGTACATGGATGAAAAAAATTACCCTTGCTTTATAATGAAATCGCAAATCATAAAATATTGTAAACCTAGTTGTCACAGTAAACTTTTTTTCAAAACAACCAAATCTTGTAGATCAATAGGTCTTAAGATAAACCTAAAAATATTATTTCATTTAGGAAACTGTGGACTAAAACCAGCAATTCTTCCAGAATATGAGAATCTTGGACTCTGGAAAGATGTTATTTTAATATCATACTCTGTTTTTCCAGTGACTTCCTGCACACTTATGATTCACACATTATTTCACCAGTTTCATAATTGTTTCTTACCAATTATTTCTTGCTAATTTTCTGCACTATAGATATTTAAATTATTTTTAAAAATAAAAAGATTTTTGCAAGCTGAAATCACTTACCTCTCACTTTTTCTTATATCTACACATTTGTTTCATATTTGCAGTTCAAAGCTTATGGAACACCTCATCAAGTTTCTATAAGCATTTCAAGTTTTGTTTCTGCCTTAAATATACTAATTTACATTACTTTCACTCTTACTGACTGATCAGAGTTTTCTGTCATGTCTTACCAGTGTTTTAGGGTATTTGGTTCTTCTGCCTTATTTATATTAGCTCCTTTATCAATGTTTTTATGTATAGCTTAGTTTTCTCTTTTCCTGTCCCTTTTTATTTGTATGATCGAACTTTCACTGCTTGTTTTAATTTTCTTTCCAAGTTTCAACTCAACTAGGCTTTTGTCCATTCTTGTTTTATTTTTGCTCTTTTTGACCCCCGAGACAGAGCTCTCCTTGCTGATCAATACCTCTTTTTATTCCTTTTAAGTTCTTTATTCACTCTTCATATCCTATGTGAGGTGTTTCTTCCCCCAGAGAAGTCTGTACCCCTTTCCTGCTAAGACGTTTTTTTGCTCTTGCTTGCAGTACAAACTTCAGATAGTGTTTGCACCTTTGACTTAATTCCATGCTGCCACTAGGTCCAAATCCTTGAATTATCCGGTTCAGTAAACCCTAATAGCTAATTTCTTAGTTTCCTGAAGTTTGCTCTTCTAAAAACCCAGAATTCAGCCATATATTCATTTTTGTTTGTGTTACAATTTAAAGTGAACTGAATCAGCTCATTATTACTCAGTATAAGTTAATTTTTTATAACCAGCCCCTGTACTTCTCCCTTCTGCTTACTTCAAGTAACTCTAAAGTAGCACTGGCACCTTTGTTACTTCATAAATGATGTTTTACATAAATTTATCAACTGATGTATTCAAAAATGTTTAAGACCTCCTGATACCTAGGGGGGCATTTTTTTCAGATGGATTTCAGAAAATTAAAGTCCTATGCATCTATGTGCTTCCTTTCCTTTCCTTTCCTTTCCTTTCCTTTCCTTTCCTTTCCTTTCCTTTCCTTTCCTTTCCTTTCCTTTCCTTTCCTTTCCTTTCCTTTCCTTTCCTTTCCTTTCCTTTCCTTTCCTTTCCTTTCCTTTCCTTTCCTTTCCTTTCCTTTCCTTTCCTTTCCTTTCCTTTCCTTTCCTTCCCTTTCCTTTCCTTTCCTTCCCTTCCCTTCCCTTCCCTTCCCTTCCCTTCCCTTCCCTTCCCTTCCCTTCCCTTCCCTTCCCTTCCCTTCCCAGAACTTCCCAGAACTTCCCAGAACTTCCCAGAACTTCCCTTCCCAGAACTTCCCTTCCCAGAACTTCCCAGAACTTCCCTTCCCAGAACTTCTCTTTCCTCTTTCTCTCTTTCTCTCTTTCTCTCTTTCTTTCTCTCTTTCTCTCTTTCTCTCTTTCTCTCTTTTTCTCTCTTTCTCTCTTTCTCTCTTTCTCTCTTTCTCTCTTTCTTTTTCTCCCTTCTCTCTTTTTTTCTCTATTTCTCTCTTTCCTTCTTCCTTTCCTTCTTTTCCTTCTTTCTTTCCTTCTTTCAGAGATCACTCCAACAATCCAATCCTGGATTTTGAGGACTAGAGGAAGGTCCTATTAGTATGATTCCTAAACATACCTCTCCAGAGTGACTTCTGCATTGAGGAATTCTGTTTCATAAATGTTGAGGAAAAAAAATATTAGTTAATAACTGTGTTAGGGTTTTTTTTTTGTTTCTAACATTTTTCTCCCTTTCTATCCTGAAATTGAAATCTTTATTATTTTAATTTATTGTCCAACCTGCTTGAATTATTAGTCAGGCATTTTAGTTGTTTGGGTTTGGTTTTAACATAGTCCTCTATCAGAACTTTAGTTTTGTTTTTGCTTTTAAAATCCTTATGTTTTTATTTTCCTCCATTCATATGTATCTCTTTGTCGTGTTTCCATGTATAACAGAATTTGTAGGACTTCACTGACTACTTCCTAGGTTAAAATTCCATGTTTGTTAAAATTAGCATGAATCCTAAAATATTGCTAGGCTATACAAGCAAAATCTATTATTTGAGAAGAGTAACCTCTCCATGTCTGAGTATTAAAATCCCTGAAATGTTCCTGTTAGTACCAGTCCCTGTGGTACATGTCAGTCCTCACAGATTTTACTGCATTTCCCCCCTTTCTTGAAGAAATAGTGTAATTTCCTGAAATTCCATTTCCCATCAAGTCTTCTTTTTATATCCTATGCATAATCAGTCTCAGTTCACATCAGTGAGAACTTGATGGTACCATTTATTCTTCCAGTATGAAGGATAATATGTATCTTCTTCCTTGCTACAAAGAGCAGCAATCTGGGTCTTGCATTCTTTTTCAAAGGCAGGTCCAGATTGTGTGATTCTTTGCAAATTAGGGAGCCCAAAGGAATCACAAAGGGAAGAATGAATGTTACTGTTAACATTTTAGTGATTTAATATTTCAGAGAAGTAATTTCAGAAACACCATTTTGATATTATGTTTAAATTGACTGATGAGGCCATGTCTGTCATTCTTGGTTTCAGGTTACAAATATATTTCATAAAAGCATAATGCCATCTAAAATTACTAAACCAAAAATAGTCTCAGATTTTGAAGTACTGCAGCCCATGTAGACATGTCTATATTATCCTGAAGAAATTAACAAAATGATAAAATGTTATGTTGTATAAATTTTTTACAAAGCCATATCTGTGCTTCTAGTTCAGAACAGAGAGAGCTCTATAAATCTAATGGAACACAGAGTACAGAATTAAATATTGTCATTAGTTGGCCGTTTTACATAAAGTTGAGTAATGCACAAAACCTTCACAGCACTCCCAAAATCAATAATTTAGAGCTAAGTTGGAATTTAAAATGTTCATGTTCCCTTGATATAAACACTCCTGTGGTATCAAATTTAGTTAAAATGTATAAGTCATCAAGATATGCAAATGTAATCTGTGTATGTAAATGCAAAAGCAATGATCAGGACGATACAGATCTGCAGCATGGCTGCTGTTGCTTGAAACCTGTTTTAAAGTCCTATTAACTGTAACTACAGGAAACTTCACTACATCAAGTTTATTAAAAAGTCCACGATATTATCCAAACATGCTCTTGACATTTGAATGTTTAGCTAGTTCCTGCTAGCTAATATTCTAATCATTAATGGGAATGCACACAGCAAATGGAAAGAAAACCTCCACAAACTTTCTGCCTGCAAAACTTTTAGTTGTTTGTTTGTTTAAACAATTTTCTCAGAGGAGAGTCATGTCTCATAAAAGTAATTCCACAGTTTTCATATATTTTGGATCAGATGTGATAGATACTTATTTGCTGATATTATGCCCAGATTTTGATCCTCTGAAAGAGTTACTGAGAATTCTGAGAATCTTATAAAACATTTTAATCAATTAGACAAAAAAATTCAGTGCACAGGATGTTTTATGAGGTAAATTCTTAAAATGTCTTGGATTATATTAGATCCAACATAAATCAAACATTTAGCAATCTATACAGATATTAAATAAGTGTTTAAAATCAGTACCTTTTTTTCTACTGATTAAAAAAAGAAGAACAAAACCAAACCAAAAATGCCAAACCAAACAAGGTTTTTCTTCATTTTATGGTTGGATTCACAACTGCCTATGCTCTACTGCCATACCCATTCAGAGTTGTTTTTTCTCATGGAAGCTTTAACAGTCTTTTTAAAATATACATTGCCTCCAATACCTTGTCCAGAAAAATCACATAAGTTAGCATAACCACATTTACCATGTGTAGATCTAGAGAAATGAGACTTTGAATCTGCCTTCTCTCTCAAACTGATATTTAAATGTTCATACAGAAGAAAAAATCCAATAAGAGAAAGTGAGGCATAACTGAGAAGTAGAACCCCACCTGAATGCGTCTAATGAGCAACCTCAAAAAACTTACCAATGTGGTCTATATTCAAACACAGAAGTATATAACACATTATTCTGCTTTGAAGCTGAGGTAATGTAACAATGAGATCTTAAAGGCTGAATCCACCCAAGATTTTAGATGCTGTACTGTCTACTGATTTTTAGAACAGTCTGCTTAACTCATATCCACCTCATGAATCTTGATCAGGTAGATAAAATGAAGCTGCTGAGACCTGCAATAGGGAAAAAATTTCTGAATGTATTGAGAAGCAGAACTAAGATATTTGGGAAATATTTATGGTTAACTTAGTAGAGTTTCTAAGGATTTTTATTTTGAATTTATTTTTTCTTTTCTTTTTTTTAATTTTTTTATTTCCACAACAGAATGACTATATTTCTTTGTGGATTTGAACCTGATAAACTTTTCCAAGGTCAGACAGGACATTTGTGTTAAAGCTGTCAAAAAGCTGTCAAAAAGCTAGGAATCTCTTGGGTCCAAGATCAATGCATTACCCACAATATTGCCTTCTCTCACTAGAAATCAGACTCAGATATTGTGTCTTGCAAGTTGATTTAACTGCCACTATTGCTTACATAAACATTAGAGTGTGGGGAGCATTCTTATAAATTGTGTGCAACACCTGCAAATAATTTTGATTTGTTCATTTACAGATCATCACATTGTCCAAGATTTGCTGATACTAAATAACTTTCCTATCTTTCTGCTAAAAAAAAAAATTTAAAAGCCAGCCAAATCCAGACTTCACTATATATGCCTGAAGGATGATAGAAACTTTATAGTAATTAGTGTCTACCTGACTCTACTTTCTAAATATTCCTGTATATCAACAAACACCTTTCTTTCTGATTATGTCTAGAAATATTACCTATTTCACTGGTTTGAGTGAAATAAATCTATATACTTCTGATTTTATATCATTAAGACTGGGGATAATCTTATAAGCGAAAATCAAATAATGAACTCTAGAAAAACCTAACAATAAATTTTTCAATTTTAAATTTGCTGCAGCTTTATTAAAAATATAGGCTCTTTTACTGACAAAGTTCTGAAAAACTGAAGCATTTCAGTTGGACTCAAGCATTTCAGTTGGACTCAGCATTTCCTTTTCATTCCACTTCTTTTCTTTAAATGCCTCCTACTCCCAATATGTTCAGAAATTGTTTTACCAAGGCCTGCTTGATGTCAACTTTATTCATTTTGCAACAGCCTTGCAATATGAATGTCCATGTTGCTCCGACTATTTTTATTGAAAAAAAATCCCCATACTTCTTAAAAAATTCATGGCTAGTAAACAGCAAATCAGGACTTTGTCACACATAGAAAATAATTGATAGTGAAGCATTCTGAGTAGGGAATTTTTTTAAGATAGAGTGTTCAGGAAATACATTGTTTTTTTCTTTATGTGATCTGCAAATGATGTAGGCTATGTAAATGCACGTGAATGGAATCATGAAATTGTCACTTTAACATGATAAAATAGGGGGTTTTGATCTTCAAAATATCATACCTTTACTGATTTATTAAATAGGAAATTCAGGAACTGGGTGTTTCTATTAGTTTGAAACCAGTCTTTTACAGTTTCGTATGTTTGGCCTCACATACATCCAGATCTTAAAGAGTGTGAAGCTTATTCAGAGGCTTCCTTTCCCTACCAGATTTCTTTTGTCCAGAATTAAGCTTTTTACTTGGAAATGGAAGAAAGTTTTTCATTTGTTAGTTAGTTATATGCATAGATCATTATGGACTGGGGAAATCTCTTCATTGTCTCCAAAAAACTCTAAATGAATCCTACTACAGAGATTTTTGAAGTCACAGTCCTAACTGTGTTTATTAATAGGAATAGTGTGTCTTCATGAATTTTGTGAATGCTATGACACCCCATTATCTGGAAATTTGTCACTGAGAGTCTAACTCAAAGAGATTTTAGATAACTGCTAAACCATATCAAAATACAGGCCAGCAGTTTCGACATGCACAATCTGCTATTTTTTCCCATATACTCAGTTTTGTGTCCTGACAGGTCATTCCTTTGTGGACTAGTTAGCAACCTTTTGAGGAGAACATTTTGACACAAATTAAGTGTATGCTTTTACTTGAAACAAATAGAACTATTTGCTCATTCAATGGGAGATTCTGCACTAAGCCCAAATAGATCGGCAGTTCCCAGACATTTCTTGTTTTATGACATTAGATGCAGCTGACATCTTTTTACTGATCACTTAATGCAAATGGCATTCTGCCACAACTACTAAACCTAGATAAAGGCTTCTAACTCTAGGATGCTTTGGGGATAAAATGAGGCTTTTAAAGCTGTAAGTAATTAGCTGAAATGTTTATAAAAGAAAGAAAAGTAAGTGTGTTGAACTTTTTTTAACTGAAGTATTTACATTTTCTAACTGAAAAGGCCCTTTAATACTTTTTTTTTTTGGTGTGTGGGTGTAACAGCTGTTCTGTATGTAAAGTAATACTAAGAGTTTTCTGTGGCTGGTAACCATTACAAAAATTCTTTCTCAAAAGGAACTGTGCCTTATGGTATAAAGTCTGTCTGTCAGAAAGTTTGGCTTTTTAATACATAGTGTAGTTTTTCACACTATCTAACTTCAAGTACCTCATTTGCATGACTAAATTAAAAAACAATCTCCTCTGGAGATTTCAGGTTTCTTAAGCTTACCCCTGGCCACTTAAGCCAGACACTAGATAGGAATGATCCATTAACTGCAAATGGCTGTGAGAGGAACTAAGTGGGTAGATGGGAGTATCTCAGATTTATGTAAATCTTAATATACTACACATATATATATATGTATACGTGTGCCATAATTGAAAGGTTTTTTGTTAATGTTTGTAAGTAATCAAAGCACCATAATAAAGAAAACTGTAATTGTGTACTACAATGTGACAAAAAAAAGAGTGGGCTTGAGAAAAATCTTATGTAGGCTCTACCAACTTAAAGAATACAGAGAAAAAATCTAGTAAGATCAGGAATTTGTGTGAGAGACCTTAAAGATTGAGCATGTATTGCCTGTATGTACTACCAGGGTTTGCAATCCTCTTTAAAGAGTGCAATCTCTATTTTCATTGTCCATTTTCAATATTAAAAATAAAATATTACTGACACGAAACAAACAAATACTAATTGAACAAATTAGTTACAATATTTTCCTATTCCTTTGTGGAGGAAATCTTTTCGATTAACTGTTTCCAGGTGTGTGTTTTAGCATTATTGCTTTGAGAATTTAACTGATAATAGCAACAAAAAGTGTGTAGAACGAGTGGCTGTATAATTTGTTATAGCAGTCAAGCACTCCTAGGTGCTCAGTAGCACATCTCAATTGCAGTATTATGCCAAATGCTGCGTTCTTTTGACCTCCAGAATAATGTGTCTAGGTGTGCTATAAATATTTAATAGCCCCTTTAGTTTGCTATGTAATTATTTGAATCTTGAATGGATACACAGTAAATGGCTGATGAAAATATTGGGGAACAATAAAGACATAGTACAAATGATTTTAATTATAAAACAAATTTAGTTTATTCCAAGTGGATAAATTATAATGTCAGAGCTATTAGAAATTGAGTCTCAGATATTCACCATCCTGTATTACCTGCAAAAGTCCTGGATTCATCCAGAATACTTAGAAGGCTGATGTAAAGGGATGATTAAAAGTAATGTGCTTGTATTTAAGCTAAAAGCCTCACTGACACAGCTACCAGTGAGATCTTTCCCCAGATTGCCCAAAGATGAGGCATAGGTGGGTATACCAAAGGGTTTGGCTTCTTCTGTGCTAAAGAGAAAAAGGAAAGAATGGTGTCTTGCAATTCCCTGAGCTCCTACCTGAAGGCTGGTTTCCACACTGATGAGCATTGTGGTTGTATGGCTTATTCTTCCACTTGGCTCTTGACCTTTTTTCTCTTGTGAAATTAAAATCAGGAATCTTGTTCCTCTGAAAGAAAAGGAGGACTGTGGCAACCAGAGATTGACCTGGAAACTGCTATCCTAGGAGGATGAAGATTTTATTTAAGTATCATTTTCTGCATGTAGTCAGTGATAAAGTATGAACTACCTGTGCAGGTTTTTATGATGGTCTGAAACCACACTTTTCATGTAATCACTCCTAATTCATCTGCATGCCAGTAACACAAGGATCTTTTCCTTGCTGTTTGCTGAATACAAAATTCTAATATTTGTCCAGTTATTTGGGTTTTCCTTCTGGTTTAGATTTTATGTACTATAAAGGTTAATGCATATATTCCGTGGAGAATAAAACTGCTTGGTAACATTTATATATATATTTTAAATCTGTTTCCCTTTCAACTCCACACATTCATCATCAATTTAACCATAAATATAGATTGAGATAAAAAGTAGAATTTTTCCCATTTAATCAAACATAAATAACACCTGCAGTCAGCTGAATATATATTGAATTATTTTGAAAATTCTTTCTATGAATATCAGTTAAGAATGTCAGGCTAAAAGAGAAAAAGCTAAAATTTACCAGAGAACCTTATTCACGAAATCACAGAATGATTTTCATTGGAAGGGAGTTTAAAGTTAGCTCCAATCCCCCTGCCTTGGGTAGGGACATCTTCCTCTAGACCAGGTTTCTCTAAGCTCTATCCAAACTGGACTTAAACACCTCCAGGAACAGGGCATCCAATGCTTCTCTGAGAAACCTGTTCCGGTGCCCCACCACCCTCTGAGCAAAGAATTTCTTCCTCATTTCTAATCCAAACCTACCCTCCTTCAACTTACAGCCATTCTCACTTGCACTATCGCTTCATGGCCTAGTCAAAAATCCCTCTTCAGTTCTCTTTTTGGCTCCTTTAGGTATGGGAAGGTGGGTATAAGGTCTCGCTGGAGTCTTCTGCGGAGTGAATAATTTCAATTCTGTCAGCCTATCTTATGGGAGAGGTGCTCTAGCCCTCTGATCATCTTCATGGCCTCTGGGTTCACTCTGACAAGTCCATGTTCTTCTTATATTGGGGGCTCTAGAGTGGGACGCAGTATTCCAGATGAAGTTTCACAAGAGAGGAATAGATGAATGGAATGCCCTCCCTCACCCTGCTGGTCACGCAGCTCTTGGTGCAGCCCAGGACACATTCATCTTTCTGTCTGTAAGTGCACATTGCCAGCTCATGATGAGCTTCTCATCAACCAACACCCCCAAGCCCTGTAGAGATTCCCTCAGTGCATTTTCCCCCTAGCCTGTACTTGTGCTTGGGATTACACTGACTCAAGTTCAGGATCATCATATCCTAGAACCCCATGAGTTAAAAGGAACCGATAAGGATCATCAAAGTCAAACTCCTGACCCTGCATGGAACAGCCACAAGAATCAGACCTTGTGCCTGAGAGCATTATCTTCCTGAACTCTGTCAGGCTTGGTGCCATGACCCCTTTCCTGGGGAGCCTGTTCCAGTGCCCAACCATTAATATCCAATCTAAACCTCCCTAACCTACACTAAACATCTTTATGCTGTTCCTTCAGATCCTGACATTTTAGTCACCAGAGAAAAGAGATGATCTTGAACTTGGCCTTATTGAACTTCATGAGGTTAACATAGGCTCCTCTCTCAAGCTTGTGAAGATCCCTCTGCTATACCACATAGCTTCTTGTATTAGTTATTTGCAAAAAAAATACAAAACCAAAAACCCCAAAGAACCCACCAACACACTACAAAAACAAAACCAACAACAACAAAAAAACCCCACCCCAAACCCTAAAATCATATAGAACACAGGAAAATACGTCATTAAATTTTGCAAAAATTAATTTCTTTCTCTCAAGTACCACCTGTGTTATTGGAATCCATACATTAAAGCACTGACATTAGATTTAGATTGTTAAAGGCTGAAAGTGAGTTGACCCCCTTCTAGTATTTAGATCTACTGAAGCAATTTCCAGGCTTATATTGATGACACTATAAGGCTAATATTGATTATACCCTATTGTTTCAAATTTATTAATTTACGCCTGATCATAAGGAAAAAAAAGCAAGTTGATCTAATATCTTTTCCCTAGTCTTTTTTTTTAATCATTTTTTATCCCTACACTCCAGTTCTAGATATAAAGTATGAAAACTGGTGTATTCTGTTACAATTTCTTGAATGAGTATTAGGATATTAGGAATTATTAGGATATTATGAATATTAGATATTAAGAAAATTTTTTCATGGAAAGAGTGATAAAGTTCTGGAGTGGCCTGCCTGGGGAGGTGGTGGGGTCACCATCCCTGGATATGTTTAAAAAAAGACTGGATGTGGCACTTGGTGCCATGCTTTAGTTGAGGTATTAAGGCATGGGTTGGACTTAATGATCTTGAAGGTCTCTTCCAAACTAGTCATTCTGTGATTCTGTGAATTCTATGAATCACAGGAGTCCAGGTAGTCTCTGTGAGTTGTTTTTTTGTCTAGCTTTTCCTTTTACAATAAAAGCAAAAAGATAGCCAGAAATCCTTTCAGAGTTGAAACACTATGACTCAGTTGTCGTTTCTCCTTCCGCAGTACATCATTTCCAAAAAATCTCAGAGAAGAGGAGGCCATGCCCCCTGCCAGAGATTGGTATGAACAGAAAAAGTGGAATAGGTAATGTTAAAGTCAATCCAAACAGAACCTGATAACCTGAAAAGGCAGTTGCTATGCTGACAGCTACTTTGCTCCTGATAAATAAACAGGTCTTTAAAACCAACAGCACCTCAAAGCCAAGTGGCATGAGCTGGCTCATATTTACAGCGCCAAAGGGCTACCCCCTGCCTCTCATGAGAGCAGATTAATAATTGAGCAGAGTGCTCAAAGTGGGAAAGAGTCCAGCATGTGAGCTCACCTCCTGCCTTTCTACCACGGCAGAGTAGATAGTGCGTCTGAAGCCAGAGCCAAAACTGTAAGGAAAGACCAAAGTTCCATATCCTGGCTGGATATCTGTGCCATGGATTTGAAAAAGAACCCCAGAACTAATTGAAACAAGATGCAATCCAGACCACTCAGGAATTATATTCTCTCCAGAAAGGGATACATTTTATCTGCGCTGGTCACACAGAAGCTTTATGAAGGTAATCAGTGTATAAATCTTACTACAGTACAACTCACTGACTGGAATACAGGATCTTCCTTGCTCAGTGTTCTGTAGGATACTGTATATTCAGGCATCAGAATATGTGAAAATATATGTAAAATCCACAGAAACTCATTTACACTGGAAGATTTCCACTTAGAAAGGATGAGGGAAATTTACAGGAATGGAAGCTGGACACCACAGTTGCAATAGAAAAGTTAAATGTTTCTGAAGACCTGGTATTGGCTTTTTAAAATGGGTGAATAGGTACTTGCACTGATTATCTCCAAAACCTTCCCAATTTTCTGGATCTGATATATAATATAATATGTCTAATTTCGTTATTGGGAAGTCCATTAAAATTTTTGGTATTGCAATTTCCTATTGGAAGTTTGAGCTGTAAATTTCTAATTGAGGAGACTTATACTCTGAACAACCCTCTCTATCAGATTTAATCTGTTGAATAATGAGGTTATTTACCTCTCTAATGCACTTGGTGGTGAGGCTGTGCCAGCTATCTCCTTGTTTGGAGTGTCAGTTTGACTTAGTAGTTAATCTTCATCTCTCTGAACAAGAGGGTTTTGTTTCATATCGTATTAGCTGATAGCCATGATGATATTGCAGACGACTGGTAATGAGGTTCAGTGGTTGGACGTCATGAAGGTGCTATCTTTAGAGTGAGATCTTACACCACATTTTCATTTGCAAGTCTCCGATTATTTTTTTCAGACATATGTTAAAAATCCTGTAGCACTTTGGGATTTGGTCAGCTTTCCTTATCTAAATTAATACCATCACAGACTTAATTAACACCAATATAAATATTCACAGCTGTTTGTATGATAGATCTGAATGTAAAATGCTGTGTTTGCATAAGCTGTTACATTACCACAAAAAAATTATTGCTTTCTTAGGGGAATGCAACTAACATAAAAACAATCAAATGTAAAATGAAATTAAACAACAGATTTTTTTTCTTTAATTGCATTATTGTTGGTATAACAGTGCTATCATCTGTGTTAGTGAGAAGCTTTTGATAAATAGAGAAAAAAAATTGATGCAATACTTTTTCTTACTGAGCACCCATGACGAGATATTGTTGCTGCCATTATTTAAAATATGGCTTGCAGGTTACACCTAGGAAAAAAATGCAGCTTCAAGTAACAAAATGCTTACTAGTTGTTTGGAAGATACCTTTTTACAGAAAAGTCTTCTACTTATTTCCTGTATTTACTTGAAGTTTTCTTCCTTAAAAAAATAAAAAATTGAAATCTGCCCCTTTAAGGGAGAACAGCAACTAAGAATAAACAAAACAACAAGAGGCAAGCAAATATAATCACTTTCTGGATTATCTCTAGGACTTAAAAAAATAAAAATTACAATGTTAGATTAGATTTTGCCAATATCTGAAGCTTAAAACTTGTAAAATTTATGGTAATACCAATATTACCTTCAAGTCTTTTTCAATCAGAAAATGAAGAAAGGTAATATTTTGGGACAACTTGAGTACAGGGACTTTAGTATTTAAGGAAGGAATATGTACAACTCTTGTAATATGGAATATGGACAGCAACTCTTGTAATTTAAAAGTAATAGGGAAAAAATGTGCTTTTCATCTGCATTTGCTGGGAACCTTACCAAAGGGAAAGTAGAGTTAGAAGAATTTAACTAAATAAATCATAATAAAAAAGCAATATTTAGATGGAAAAACTGAACCTTCAGAAAGTAAACCTACATGCCAGATCATAATTTTATCTTTTTTGAGCAAGCTAATAAAACAGTTATAATCATTCTGTTAAAATATTTTTGTCTCAGACACTTCATACAGTGAATGGATAGTAGTTTTCAAGTGGACAGAAATCCAATATCTTTTTCTCATCAATATTAAATGTTGTAACCATGTGTTTACAGCAAAATATTCAAACTTTCTTTCAATGATAGATTTATTATATTTAGGTATCATTGTCATGGACTTTCCTATAATGCTTATGCCTCTGGAATTTGAATGATTCAAGAATTAATTTGTCTCCATACACTCATAGTGAGGGAGAGATTGTCTTAACTGAGGAACTTAGATGGAGACTGAAAAGATGCACTGATATTT
Organism: Camarhynchus parvulus; assembly: GCF_901933205.1. NCBI lineage: Eukaryota > Metazoa > Chordata > Aves > Passeriformes > Thraupidae > Camarhynchus > Camarhynchus parvulus. Next base: position 53,041,459 of record NC_044571.1, on the reverse strand, counting down.
GATGTCAAACTCGATCCATATAGGTCTTGATTTCAAAGGAAATCAGCTTCCTAAAGGATTTTGTGTTCATAGCACAGATCCAATGACTTTAATTGCAGCTGGGAATACTTACTATTGGTGCAAATGAGACTCTAGGGTGTCAAAGTTTACACTGATTAAAAAAAAAAAAAAAAAAAAAAAAAAAAAAAAAAAAAAAAACAACAACAAAAAAAACCAAACCAAAATCCAGCTCCAAAAGTCACAGCAAGCTGAAACAAAATATGTAAAGTATGCAGGTTTTGCCACACAAATCAAATACCTTAACCACAGAACCCTTTTTTTTCCTCTTGAAAAATTTTTGCTTATAGAGCTCTGATAATTTGGTAGAAGGTTTAGGGATTCTTTCAGCACTTCATTACACTGGTTGTAATGCAAGCATATTCTTTCTCCACAGCAAATGGAGTAAGATTCCTGCCAGAAGCATGATTAAACTCCACATAGGGATGTGGACCTAAAATCATGCTTTATATGAACAACCTTCTAATATTTTCTTAATTTGTATTTGCTATTTTTCTACGTGGTTTTTGACCATTAATAATCTTTGAACATGAATTTTTGATGTGCAACACCCTTTTTTATTAAAAGGTTAATTAAAATCATTATTACAAATTGTGTACTTTGGTACCACCACCAAAAATGTCTCACACTCAGCCACTTGAGCTGATTGACTACCAAGAATGTGCTCTGTAAATCAACATTCACAGGGAGGTCACAGCAGCAGGTTTCACAGGTATTTGCTGTCATTTGCATTCCCTTCAAACATAGGAGGAAATAATATTTTAGCAAGACAGGTTCTGTTTTCCTATTTTCTTCAGATATGCCTATCTAAACTGTTATGCCTGTTATACCTGTTTCTCAGAATTCTAGTTCTATTGTCTAAATTTTCATTCCAACTGCATCCTTCTAATATGGAGAGCTCTACCATCCCATCCCTATATAAATTTGCTTTGATGTCTCTTGCTTTAACTACTACTACAATTTTTAGTAGTTCCCATTTATTCTAATATGGCCCTAGAAGACCCTATTTTGTTTTCTTTATTCAAATGGTTCTTTTTCTTGATGCTTTGTTCTTCATACAATCTGTCTCTCCTACCTTCTTTCATTTGCTTTTTTTAGTGACTTCCACTCCTATCCTCATTCCTTGGGTTTCCATCCAGTCATCAAAATGACTTCTTAATTATGTCTTCCTTCCTTCCTTCCTTCCTTCCTTCCTTCCTTCCTTCCTTCCTTCCTTCCTTCCTTCCTTCCTTCCTTCCTTCCTTCCTTCCTTCCTTCCTTCCTTCCTTCCTTCCTTCCTCCCTTCCTTCCTCCCTTCCCTTCCCTTCCTTCCCTTCCCTTCCCCTTCCCTTCCTTCCCTTCCCTTCCTTCCCTTCCCTTCCTTCCTTCCCTTCCCTTCCCTTCCTTCCTTCCCTTCCCTTCCTTCCCTTCCCTTCCTTCCCTTCCTTCCCTTCCCTTCCTTCCTTTCCCTTCCTTCCTTCCTTCCCTTCTCCTCCCCCCTCCCCTCCCTCCCTCCCCTCCCTCCCTCCCCCCTCCCCTCCCTCCCTCCCTCCCTCCCTCCTTCCCAGAACTTCCCTTCCCTTTCCAGAACTTGCCTTCCCAGAACTTCCCTTCCCAGAACTTCCTTCTGCAGGTTCTTGTTTAAGCCTTTTAGTAACAACCCCTACTAAGAATTGCTGTGTGGTCCCTTCCCTTTCCACTTACCTTTTCCTCTACTCCTTTTCTCTTTTTCGTTGCATTTATTTGTCAGACTGTAATCCTTTCTTTTCAGATACTTCACCTTTCTTACCCAGGAACTTGGTAAGAGAGACCAGGAACAGGTCTCTTTCTCTCCCTGCTTCAGACAATGTTGTTCCCATCTTTTACTCTTTGTCTTGAAGCTTGCATGTGTTATTCTAATGATCTGCCCCTGAATCAGTCAGAAATCTTCTTTTTCTGTGCTGATTGGCTCTTTCCCCAAGAGAAGATGCTGGCCTGAGTGACACAGGAATGACAGAGTTCAAGTACTTATGTTCCTTTCCAAGAATACACAGACAGCTTTGTTCCTAATTTATAAAGGGTACAGCTTTTGAAGCAATTAATGAAAGGATGGGAATGCTATTAATTTCACTTGTTATTAGTTGTAATGCAGATTTTGGAATAAAAGGATAAGCCCCAAGAAAAGCTTGAAAGTTCTCTTGCAGTGTTAACCACTGTTTTAATTAATGAGCTAAGGCTATCTCACTGATCACAAAAGAGAAATGTACATACCAAAACCAACCTGGAAATAAGGTTTCATAGTGATTCTCTGATGACACAGGGGCTATATCTTAGATTCATGTAAGAGGCAAAACATATTTGGTCATGAGACGGACCCATCTGCACTACATTGTATTATTTTACTCAGTATGAACAACCATGCTATCACAATTTCTGAATTATGAAATGGGTTACCAAAAATTGTATTATGTGCAATGTTGAGAGAAAAGGAAAAAGAATATTATTAGGTTTTGTCCTACAGATTCTCTTTTCTATTCCACACCTTGCCCTGCATATATCTGATTATAAAATTTAGTTGATATGCTTAACATCAGCTTGAGGGAACTCTGAGGAAATAGATACACAGACACTGTGCCTTCATTCATTTATTTTTCCTCATTGTTGCATCTGCTTGATCTATTTCTCATAGAGAAACCCATATTAAGAATTCAATGATCAGACTTTTTTCCCTGTAGGCAACATACACAGCATCATAATCATAGTTATGAACATCATCTCACTTCATTTTACCCACCTAAATGTTAGGGGCCAGTTTAGCCAGGTGTCTAATGTATATGGTAATAACTTTGTTGCTGAGGAGGAAAAATATTTCCCTCCAGAAAAATTTTCATTCCAACTATGTCAGATGTCAACTGTCTCCTACCTTAGAAGAGAATTATGTCTCTCTCTACTGGTATAATTGGCATGAAAATTCATCTCTGGGATACAATTTATAGTGGAAATGAGATTTCTCCACTGGAAAGAGCTGAGACAATCATATTACCTATACAAATGACCACACCTACTTTCTAACCTTGTAAATGACTGGTAACAAGAAGGCAGCAATTTACCTTATGTCCTTTCTCCTCTAGTCAGAGACACAAGCATCACTTATAACATTTAGTTTAGTGTAGATGCCTATCTACTGCAGTTAAATAAAGGGATGTAGTATAGTTATTATAAATCAAATATTTCAGTTCATACTAATCTGTCTAAACTTTATAAACCTGGGTATGAACTCCTGGCTCTCATTACATCACGTATTTTGAGTTTCACTGGTGATTTCAGGGAACTTAGACTTCACAGATAAGGTCTTTATATCCTACACAAACTATGTTCTCTCTAACCAAGGTTCTGCAGAAAGAATGTGTGAATTATTTAACATTCCTGTCTTTTCTAAATAAGGTAATAAATTATTTTTCCCCTCTTATATTTGAAACAGTTATTTCCAGTAACCAATACCTGAGATGCAGTTTTAAAACTGGTTCAGTAACACATTTAGCATCAGTTGTGATGTTGACATGTCTAGAATCCCTTAGAGCTAACAGAAGCTGTTAATTATATCACTTTCAGTAGCTAAACTCTAGTAGCTGTTACTTATTGAGTAAACAAACTTCAATCAACAGTAACACTTTCCAGGCTCATTAAGGATCCTAAAAAAAATAAAAAAGAATGAAAGAGAGATTTGATTGTTTTGAAAGGCACATTGACTTTATAAATCTTTTAGAGATAAGGCACATTAATCCTTAAACTGTAAGGCATCAATGTAATTAGCTTATGTTTTTAAGATATATACATTTAAATGCATGCAAAGCAAAAAAAAAGTACATTTTCAGGGCAAATATCTATTGAAATCTGCCACAAACTTCTAGCTGCATGAAGGTTGTCATTTTTGCTGATGTTGCAGGTTATATTGCAGTTAGTGTTGTACCAATGTTGATAAACCAATACTTTCAATCTGTAATTGTAATCCATAATTTTAAAAGAGATGCATGGATTTTGAAGTGGACTTGAATTAAATCTTGAGGTCGTTTGAGAAAGGTATGATTTATCTCTCATTTTAAAGACCAAATCTTTTGGAAAATTCAGAAACTAAGTCTCGAAATTACTTTAAATCTAACACTAAAAATGAAAAAAAACCAAAAGCAAGGGGCGTATAAGTAGTTAAGTGTATAATTTTTTGGAACTGAAGTAATTTTGAATATGACATATGCTTAGACAGTCTACTTTATTTCAAAAATATTTCTGTACTAACAATCTGTCACCTATTCCACCCAATGTGCTTATATTTTGTAGTAAATCCTTTTATTGCCTGGGGCCTATTAGTAAGGCAAACACTCTAGATTTTTGAACAGGTGGTCTACTGAAGTAGGTAAGAGTACCCACTCTGTGGGAAGATATCCAAGACACACATTCTACTCATATTAAAATAATGTAACTAACTCAGTATAAGCCTTAGCAACATCTTCATCTGGTGACCATTAAGAAATGGAAATAATTTCACCACTTAAACTAGATGAATGGAGGTAACATGCAATATCAAAATTTTCTGTTTCTTAATCTTCCTCTCTGTTTCTTAATCTTCAAGATATTTCATTCTGGTGATAAAAAATATTTCATTTTAGAAGTGAATAGTCCTCCCAAAAGCAGGGCTTATGTGTCTTACTTGTATCTTAATTACATCTTATGTTTGAATATCAGGTATATTTTTCTGATTATCCGGTACTCATATTGCAAAGGTCATTAAACACACACACATAATTAAGAGTTGTATATTCCTGTGATAATTTTCAAGCAATAATATTCATGTATAGAAATAGGGACATATAAATTAGTTTATTTGAAATCCATATTATCATTTATGATAAGCATACAATGAAAAAAACCCAAAATGGCATTTCAAAATATGAAGAAGCATATTCAAGATTAATTCAATCTACTTATATGTCCAAAGTGTGCCTTTATCTGATAATTTTAATTTATTATCTCAGTGTAGCCCCCTTCCTCTGTCAGTAAACTGTGAGCTGGAATAAAAACCAAATTGGAACTGGAATAAATTTCAGATAGTTGTAGCTGTGAACATGTGTGAATAGAAAATGTTTCTTCATATGACTCTAGAGAAATTGCTACATACACCCAAAGTGAAAACCAAAGTCATAATTGAATCTAAGGGCAATATCTATGGTAACAGACAAAATGCAGCAGGGGATAGGCACAGCCCATAGTATGCAATTATAGCTTTTTTTTTTCCCTATCTTTGGGAGGCTCCCTAGATCAGCTACAGTTAGTTGCAAAACAGATTTCCCCTGTCTATTCCTATTCATGATCTGAGACATAGCACAGCTGAGGGAATATTTGAGGGGACTTTAGGGATAAAACACTCTTTCTGAAGAGAATAGAAAGTTTTAGTCATGTGAACACAGGCTGTCGCATCATTTACTTCAAGCACCAAGGAACAAGGCCTTGTTCTTGTATTCAATAGCATAAGAAGGAAGTAAACTTGTTGGGGAGTGTTCAGAGGAGGGCCATAAAGGTGACCATAAGGCTGGAACACCTCTCCTGTGAAGACAGATTGAAAAAAGTTCAGAAGAAAACATAAAGTACTAGTGGGTGTAGCTGATACACCCACTAGTAGATGATAGTAGATGATAAACAAAAATGAAATAGATTTTACTACTATAACAATATTAAAATCTCACAGTTTCTTTCCCCCTCAAAACTTTAGCACTGTACTAGAACATTGAGAAAAACTAGTATCAAATACTAGTATTACAATCCCTTTTTCTCGCTGTGAAGATCACTAAACAGATTTAAAGCGTATCCAGATTACCAAAACTGCACATTCTGCAGGGACCAACTGAAAGATTCATGCTTGTTCTGACTAAACAAGAAAGTCAAAGGGGCCTGGTAACAGCCCTACAATACTTGGAAGTAGGTTGCTTGTAAGATGAAGCCAGTCTTTACTGAAGTGCACAACAGCACAAAGAGGGAAAAAGATACGTAAATTCAGACAAGTGTGGTTCTGAATAGAGACAAAGAAAAAAAAATACTATGAGGATAATTAAGCATACAAGAAGGTTGCCCAGAGAGGCTGTCAAGTCTTTGTTCTTCAAAGTCTTCAAGGTCTTGATGGTAGAAGAACTTTGCAAAACATGGTCTGAATTCAGCATTGATCTTTTTCTGAGCAGGAGGTAAAACTGGCTGACCAGCTGAGATTCCTTTTAGACTGAGTGATTCCTTGTTTATTTATATGGATAAAATCAAACCAAAACAAACAAACAAACAAACAAAAAGGTAAAAAAATCCAAATGAAAACCCCCCCAAGCACCTCATCCCCCACAAAATCCCAAAGACTGAAATAATAATATCCTGTGTAAAGGATTTTTGGCACTACCAAAACAACAACCTTTCCATAATAAAGAAGCACTAAAATAATACTACAGGAGATTTCTTTATTTACTGTCTAGTCCTTTTCTAACAGGTACCTTGAAATGTTGTCATAAACTGATAACATTCCATATGGATGAAACTTTGCTATCCTGCCATATTTGTCTTAAAAGTCTCTCCAAGATATGGATTCAGCTGATTTGAAATTGACAGTACTGAAGAATGTATGAATTTGGATTTAAAGATGGTGTAAGAATTTATTTTAATTGAACATGCAAAAGATAACTGGAGTTTTTTCAAAGTAGAAGAATCAAGAAAATGAAAAGGTAAATATCTTTGAACTCAAGTGGGTGAACAACTCTCTCCTAACAATACTTACTAACTAAACCATCAAAGGGATATGCTGTTTAGGGGAAACCTGGCATCTGAGACAGGATAGAAGCATTAAACTGAGTGCTATTCATTAAAAAACATTAGCTCATACTTGAAGTCATCCTAAGGAATGTTGATTTTTTTTTTTTTGAGTTTCAGGAAGTAATGTGAAATTCAAGGGTCTTTGCAACCTTTCTTTTTGTACACATGGTATGAATTGCGACAGAGTCATAGTCCGAATGAGACTATCAGGGACCTCTGGAAAGAGCCTAATCAATCTGTATTTCTCAGTGCAAGGGCCTTTTCCAGCTGAATTTTGAGTATCTCCAGGGATATATACTCCTCAGTCTTGCTGGGAAACTTATTCCAGAGTTAGACCAAATCACAAAAAAAAATATTTCTCTTATGGTGAAATTAATTTTCTTGTATTTCAATTTGTATCTCTTGACTCTTGCTCTGTCTCTGGGTACCACTGAGAAAACTGTCTCTATCTTCTTTACCTTTGCATATGAGAAATTTATGCACATGGATAAAATTCCCTTGAGCTCTCTTTTCACAAAGCTGGAAAGTCCCAATTCTCTATGCCTCTCCCTTTTACAGTCCTTAAGTCCTTGCAGTACATACATTTCCTGAAAAACTAAATTTCTCTGCCTTGCTAACAGCAACAAAATATATCAGGCTTAACAAATTGACATTCCTCTAAAATTAGTTCTTTTCAGGTCCAAAATGTCACAGTTAGTTAAATTGGAGAGACATTGTTTACATTCCAGGAACCCTCCTTCAATTTCTCCCACCCTGAAAATATTGTTCTGCACCTGCAAAATCTACAGTAACTTACCCAAAATGATTTCTTCTACTGCCAAGATTAATACCTAAGTATTGCAGACTTCTGATTGATAAAAACATAAAAGGTTTAAATATGTTTTCTTCTCACATGTATTAGCTTTCATAGAGTAATTTACCATTAGACATGTAATTAGGAAGTACTGATAATTCCATGAGCTTTTAGTCCATATTGAACTCCAAGAGTGAAAAACTATACAAAATCATCAGGGCTTTCACTGTAATGTTCTTGTTGGAGATACTATGTTTTCAAATATGATTGTTTGCTTATTTGTATGTCTACCTCTGGATAATGACTCCATTTTTTTTCTAAAGGGAGCCAAACTAGGAGCTTTCCTTAAAAGGGAAAATGTGGCCTGACCAAAATGTTTCTTACAAATTATTTTTTCCTTAGATCTAGTAAAATCAGTTGCTAGTTGAACAGTTGAACTTAGTTCACACTGTCTTCCTTACTCCTTAGTAAAACTAGCGACCTATCTGCTAAAATAAATGAAAAATACAGTCAAGAAAGGATTTTATAACATAATTTAGGAGCATTTTATTCTAGCTATTAAAAGTGTACATATTGAACTTGTCTTTAAAAATTTGTATCACCAATCTAAAAAAATCTGTAGCACTAAAAAAGAAATTCTGCTCACTTTTACATTATTTTCCCTTAGAACTCTGTTTTAGGTCTTACTATCCATTTTATAGACTAGTGGTTAGTGTCTGCCTCAAAGAGCCAACACATAGTATAATGATAGGTGCAAGAGTAATCAGGTCTGGTAATAATAGGCATGTTTCCATATCAGAATAGAAACATGGGTTTCTAACAATATTATTACTTAAAACTACCAAGAAAATATTCTATTTATTCCAATTAAAGAAATTTACTACCACTAAGTGGATATTGCAGTTACTCATAAGATATTAAATAGGAGTCACCAGATGGTGCTGTAACACCTAATTTTATGAAGTCCTTTGTCTGAGCAAACAACAGGCTCTCTCTTTGGCCAAAGGAAAAACTATATTCTTTCTAGTTCAATGATGCACTTCATTTTAGGGAGAACTCTTGCAAGCAAGTAAAATATGTGCTTTCTAGCTTGTTTTCATTCATCAATCACATTTGTTGAGATAAGTAAATTTTTTGTGTTTGGGCTGAGAATACTAAAACAGATGAATTTTCTGCATGCAATGTGTCTGAGAAAAAAAGTAGGTGGTGTAAAATTAACACCTTAGGAACATAAGGTAAACTGTTAATTTCATTCTCAAGACTGACTATCCCTTCACAGAAGACTAACAGTTTATCCAAAAAAACTTTCATCCTTCTTTAGTTATTCAGCAAAGAAAACATCCTTATTGGAATACCTTAACACCAGTCTTGGTCAGTTTGAGAAGGAACACTGAAACCCAAGATGAATTCCGTGGTCTTGGGAATTCATGGCATCTGACACGTCTCACACTTTAATCTGTGTACTTATATTCAAAATTAACACAATGCTCTCTATCTCTCTCTAATGTAACTATCCATTTTACATCCAAGGCATTCTCGGTTCAGACGCCTATTTCCCAGTACCATTTCTGCATTCTGTTATGCTTCTAATTGCTTTGACCAAAAAGAAAATTTGCTTCTTTCAGTCCATGGAGAAAACATTAAGAACAGGAGTTATGAGGCATTTTTTTTTAAATCTGAATAATAAAAAAAAGGATAATTGGAATTTCATTCTTCTGTTTTGATTATATTTCCTAAATCTGTATTTCAGTCAATCTTTCCCCTCCATACTTGCTTACTCACTGCTTCATCTTGTACAGAAGAGGCAATGAAAAGCCTCTTTTTATCAGCTGGAAGGAAGCATGAAATATTTTGTTCACATACGCCAGAAAGTGAAAATTATGTATTCTTCCTAAAACTTGAAACAAGATCTTCCAAGTGCAGATTCATGCTAAAAATAGACTGCAATAAATATCAAAGCCAGCATGAAAAACATAGGAGAACACATGAAGGAGATCACATTCCAGTAAAGCTTAAAAGTGATAGTACAATAAAACAGGTTCTGATTATTTTTAAAAGTTTTTCATGATTAGTTAGTTGATTAAATACTGCTTCAGAATTTCCAGCTTGGTAGTTTCTTTTCATGTCAGAACACTATACTCTTGAGCTGAAGCACTTGAACAAGAAATTGCAAAAGAAAGAAAAACACTACATAACTTATGTTAACAGAAAGAAAAAGAAAAGAAGATTAAAAAATCAGGAAATATTAGAATAAAATATCATTGAATATTTGAACAAGTTCTAATCTTTATTTGTGTATATTTTTCTCTAGATAATTTCAGAGTAAAAAAAAATTATTCTAGATAATTTGAATATAAACAAGTTCTAATCTTTATTTGTGTATATTTTACCCTAGATAATTTCAGCCTTGATCTCTTAAAAAAAAAAAGGCTTTCAAAATATAATTAATTCTAACGTAAAACCTCCAAGACATGTCTTGGTTATTTATTTGTTTAAATAACTAATTAAACTAGCACTTAAAAACCATATATTTTATAGTTTGAATTAATCCTGTTTAAGCTTGATGTATAGTCTAAGGAACATAATTGGATGACTGTGACCAGTGCATATTATAACAGTTTTTATTATATGAGTACCTGTAGACTATCCTGAAGGGGAAAAAAAAAAAAAGTTGATCAAGGTCTCTTCAACTCTTTTAAAGATAAAATAACACCTTTTATTATATTTGCCTCAGTGAAACCTGCAAACATTCACTAATATGGAGTAATGTTACTGAACTTTAAGCTATCAGATGTATGCCTTAAACAATCTTATTGGCTAATTCTTAAATTAATGACATATGCATGTAGAGGAGAAAAGTAGAAGCCCTATATTCAGTTTTATAGATGGAAGGCATGATGCCAGCTAAAATTACCTGCAGAGTCCCAGGAATTCTAAGAAGCTCTCTTCAAAGTTAATTATGTTGAAAAAAATAATCATCGGTTTATCTCTGTCATTTTCCTGAGCAGTAATTCTCAAATCCTATTAAATTGCTATTCTCCACTAAAGAGCTTTAAGAAAGATCAAAATCATTTTTCCATGGTTATTGTTTTAGTGCTTGATTGTTGTATTTATGTCAGGAGCACAGATGCTTTTTGTTAATCAGTAATAAGGTTTAGTTCCATTAGAACTTTCACACCCACTTATCACAAGATATAGATGGAATATCTATGTAAATCTAGAAACGTTTATAAGACTCTCCACATTATTAATTTATACATTTAAAGGAGCCTATTTTTTAGCCCCTGGCAAATCTGTTTAGACCTGCATTTCATATACCAGTGCATTTACATTTTTACCATTCAGGTAATCAAATAATTTGGTTAGATACCATTTATTCTAAATAAAATTGTGTATGCCAGATTTCAGTCATCTATTTTCTAGCATTAGATGATGTTTCTACAATAAAATCTCATAAGGTCAGAAAAAATTACATTTTCAGTCTATAATTTTCAGCATGACATTAAGACATATTCTCTTTTGAGACACGATGTTGAAAATAATTTATAGTGTGATCATACAATAGTTTCACCTGTGTATTAGTCCAACAATAAAACCAGGAAAATGATGCAATTTAGAAAATCCTTGAAGAGATAAATCTTTATTGTACAAAATTTAATGTTTAATATTTAAGAAATCTTGTGATACAAGAACTTAGAAAAGGTTTTGAAAGGATTTTCCTGCATATGAAAATGTTCTGTTTTACCAATCTCCTAAATAGATTGCTGTATAAATATCTTATAACCTATTATAATTGGAAGGATTATTTCTAAGCTACATTTGGGAACAATATCTGTCAGGCACCCTATAATTAGTCCAAATATACAGCCATGAGCTTTCAAAATACAAAAAATACAGAAGAAACAATCACCAAAACTTATCTATCACCTAATTGTCTCCGTCAGTGTTTGGAAGTTGGTTCCTCATGTTTTAATTCATCACTGGAAGCCCTGAGTTGTTGGTTGTTTTAGTATAAGACATATTTTTTTTTATTCCTTGAGTCCATCACCTTCTTTGGCTAGAGATAGCTAAATTTGATTTTTACTGTCACTGTGAGCTAAGAATAACAGTGATGAACTTGGTGCCAAGGAGCTGCAAAGATACAGCAATACCACATGTGTAAACATTCAGAATGAATCTGGTCACTTAAATGTGGAAGTATGACTTGTCATGCTGAATTACTACAAACAGAGCATGATTGATTGATTATACCCTGTCATAAGAGGTTCCCTCAGAGTAAAGGAATTAATTTAGATAAATACAAGGTAGTAATACACTTAGGAAAATGTCATATCACTAGGATGTACAAAACTTGTAAGATCGGACTAGGAAATTGATATAACTGTAGATCTCACAGCTGCATAATATTGCACAAATTTTTTCTTTGTATAAATGGGTGGGTCTTGCAGCAGAAAAAGAAATACAGTCTTAGTAACATTTAACCCTGAACTAAATTTTGTAATTATTTTAAAATTGAGTAAGGAAAAATACTCCCCTAAAACTTATTATCTGGGATACATTAATGCTCTTGAATATCTGCTTAAAATAAGGGGACAAAATGAAAGTTTATTGTTTATCAACTGAGATACAAGAGATCCCTGTGAATGAGTTAAGGAATAATTTAAGCTTTAAGAATCAGTGAGAAGATCAGCATGAAATGGTCTACGAAGTGCAAGAATGTTTGAGACTCCAACAGATTTTCTGAATGATTCCCAATTCAATGTGTACAATTTGACAGAGACAATGTAATATTGGAGGCCCAACTACAGAGAATTTGACTGTAGATATAAAAACAAAACAAAACAAACAGTTTACATTTTCAGTATTTTTTCCCATATTTCTCAAAACCTTTACAGATTGTTATTACTTTTTAAATAATGTGATAATTGTTCAAAATAGGAGTCATTTCACCTCTCCAAGACATTTAACTTACACCTGAAGTTTTTTGTCCATGAATGGATTTATATGATTAAGACACTAAAAGAGGACTTCAGCTGGTAAAACCTCAGCCCCTTTTCCAGACTTAATTTTTGTGTATGCTAATTATGCATATTTAGTTTCGTAAGCATCCTTCTTGTTGTTTTATATATCCATCTCACATACTGGCAAAATTCACCTCCTTGACTCTGTCTAGTATCCTTCCAGGCATTACATAATTCATTTCTTTCATGGCAGCTCCCTGTAATTTCCTCCCCTGTAAATTTAAATTGACTTTAGATAGTACCTGCTTTTCTCTAGCAGTTGAGGGCTGAAAGGTGATCAATAAGCAGAGAGCCATGAGATGCTTTAGTTTCCATTCCATGTCAAAGGATGTGTGTCTGCCTTAAGAGTGTCTATATCAGGACCAGTTTTGGGATGTGGTACACATGGTTTTGTGGTTTTGTTTTCATAACCATCACAGTAGCTCACGTGGCATTGTATCAAATGAGGAGTGCTCTTGCTCATTTAGCAGAGGATGTGGACCACTGGTAGTAGTTGTAGGCTTGCTGGCTATCATGCTTTTGTTGTGGAAAAAAAAAGCTTTTCATTTTCAGCAAAGTCTTTATGGAGGTGCTCTTCTTTATGGGCTGCCATATGTTCTGGGAGTTTATAATTCATGTTTGCAATGTATTTTTCATAAATTCATCTGTGCATATGTGGAGAGGAAGAAGATGTAGCAGGCAAGATAAAAGAATAACGTTTAGGCTGGAGTCTGCCCAGCCTTTCATTCTTGAGTTAGCAGTCTAAAATGATTTGTTGGGAAATGTAAAGGTTTTGAACAAAAGCTGTATCACAAATAGAAGACTGCTATATATTTTGGAGTAATTATAATTTACCTAATTAGCTTAGAAAGCCTGAGTGAATCAGCCTTAATTAATGTTGCAGCAAATCTGAAATTAGCATTCGAGCCTAAGCTAAGCACCTCAGACAATTGATGGAAGGAGATAGGCACTTTAAGGACATCTCCAATGAAAATTCTAAAAATGGACAGATGCTAATATTTTCATACTTCCCCTCAACAACTCACTAGCTGGTAAAGCTGCTTCTGAATTTAGCTGTAGTGAAGCTGCCAGCAGAAAATATTCATGGCACCTCCTTCTCTTTCATAGCTATGTTGGGATAGGAGTCAGTTCAGAATTACTGGTTTACTAAGCTTCAGTGGTGGAGCAATTCCATTAGAGCCTAAGTACAGTTAAATCCCAGTGGGTAAAGTTAGTACTGGGAATTGTGACAACTGAAACAATTTTCAGCATTTTCTATATGCTATGTATTTGACCCAAAACCAATTATTTAGGGTGATCTTTCTTTTTTCTGACATCCCATTGACAAAGAACAAATTCTGTGTAAGCTTACTAGTCACTACTACATTAAGGACTGCTTTGCCATCTCCAGGACATTTTCTGGTACTTTTTTGCTGTTTATTTGCTTGCAGTTTTATACACCATATCCTATTGTACTGTTTTAATTTTTTTTGACACTAATTGTGATCAGGAACTATGGAATAACTAATGAAAAACATAAGGATTTGAAATATATACACTAAATTTAAGGAAGAGGAGGCCATTATACCATATTAAATACTATAAGTTAATTTTTCTGGTTATTCTTACAGTGAAGGCAATAACCTTCGTTTTACCATAGTTTATGCTCAGTAAGAACATCACAGTAGGATAACAGCACTTTAGTAGGACTGACTACAAGGGTGCTGCATGGGCTAGAGACAGGGAGCTGGGGGATTCCTCAGGGTCTGGCTGCCAGGGTCAGTCCTGCCAAACAGCCAGGAGCGGGACAGCTGGGGGACACTGGCAAGCCCCAGACATCAGGCTGGGGCACAGGTTTAGACAAGGTCAGCAAGCAAACCCAGAGGTGGTATCAGCTTGGTGGGATCCATAGCTGGGCAGGGCAGGGCTGTGGGGAGCTGTAGACTGGCCCTACTGTGGTGTCACTGGGGCAGGGGCTGACAGATGCCAAGGAATTGAGAAGGTCGTTGGAAAGATGGGCAGAGTCCAGGGCGGCTGGTCAGGGACAGTCAGGCCTCTTAGTGCCCTCATGGCCCTGCATTCATGCTATAGAAATTATTTTCTACATCTACACACCCGACATAGATCTGATAACTTCCTGTAGAGTAACTGACTATATGGCTTAAACAGCCAGCAGCAGTGATTTAGTCTACGCTAAAGCATAACAATGGAATAAAAGTTTAAGCTAAAGAATTACACTGGTGGTCATTCATTTGAAATGCTTTGGGACACTCTCTGAACCAGTACTGTGGTTTCAGGATGGCAAAGGTCTTCTCCAAGTCCTTGTATTAAATCTCCTTTACCCATACAGATTTCTCAAGCCTTTGGGACACCACATGTGGTAACTCAAACCTATCCTTGCATAAAAGAACCAAATCCCTACAGACTCCCCTGTCCATATTGGCTGCATCTCTGTTGACTACATGTAAACATGTAGCTTATATGTCAATACCTGAGCATTGGTTCAATTTCCTAAATATAGATGTTAAGTGCCATTTGAAAGGATCTATATAATCTTCCATATGGTTTTGGTGACTATAAAACAGGGAGACCATCACCCTTTTCAGTGAAAAAGAAAAGCCAAATAATTTGCACCAGAGTATTTCAAATGGTTACTTTTTTCAACTGATATTAAGGCCTTAGAGATAAAATTGTAATTATTTCCATTAGGATATTTTCCCTATTTCACTAAGTGCATTATTCAGCCATTAAAATTCCCAGAACTTTTGCTGTAGCTGCAATATAATCTGTTGCTCCTAACCTGTATATGGGAAGATTATTTATACTTAATTGTAGGACTTCAGACACAGTCTTAAAAGATGTCATGTTATTTTATCATGCTGCTTTTTCAGTTGATTAGTGTAATTTTTACTTCTAATCCTGTCTTCTTATTGCATTGTCCAAATCATTATTACTAAGTTGCATTGACTGCTTAGTAGAATCCTGAAAAACCTGATACTTGCTAGATATTTGGCAAGGCTCATTAGTAATAGCAATGCATAAAAAGCCTTTATAAAATCAAGATATGGAAAATCTGCAGTATCTCCTTTATCTACAAGGTTTGCTACCCTGTCATAATTAGGAAAAAGTTTAAAAAAGAGGATTGTTTGACAGGAGTTGCTGTTAGAATATTGCTGTTATTTTTCTCCTTGTTATCTCCTGTGTAGTTACAAACATTCATTTTTCTGCAAAATCGAGCTGACCACAGAGTCACAGAACCACAAGGCTGGAAGAGACCTTCAAGATAATCAAGTCCAACCCATGCCCTAACACCTCAACTAAACCAGGGCTCTGAGTGCCACATCCAGTCTTTTTTTAAACACATCCAGGGATGGTGACTCTATCACCTCCTTGGGCAGACCATTCGAGTACTTTATCACTCTTTCAGTGAAAACCTTTTTCCTAATATCCAACCTCTATTTCCCTTGGCACAGCTTAAGTGTATGTCCTCTGGTTCTGTCAGTTGCTGTCTGGAGAAAGAGACCAACCCCCCTCTGACTACAGCCACCTTTCAGGAAGTTGTAGAGAGTGATGAGGTCACCTCTGAGTCTCCTTTTTCTCCAGGCTAAATAACCCCCAGCTCCCTCAGTTGTTCCTCACAGGGTTTGTGTTCCAAGCCCCTCACCAGCCTTGTTGCCCTCCTCTGAACATTTTTCAAACATCTCAACGTCCTTCCTAAACTGAGGGGCCCAGAACTGGACGCAATACTCAAGGTGTGGCTGCACCAGCGCCGAGTACAGAGGGAGAATGACCTCCCTGCTCCTGCTGGCCACACTATTCCTGACACAGGCCAGGATGCCATTGACCTTGGCACCAGGGCACACTGCTGGCTCATGTTCAGCCGGCTGTTGACCCCCATATCCCCTTCTGCCTGGATGCTGTCCAGCCACTCTGTCCCAGCCTATAACGCTGCATGGGGTTGTTGCAGCCAAAGTGCAGGACTCAGAACTTGGACTTGTTTAACTTCATCTTATAGGACTCTGCCCATCCATCCAACCATTCCAGGTCTCTCTGCAGAGCCCTCCTACCTCCCAATAGATCGACACACATTCCCAGCTTAGTGCCATCTGCAAATTTACTAATGAAAGACTCAATCCCCTCATCCATGTCGCCAACAAAGATATTGAACAGAACTAGTCCCAGCACAGACCCCTGGGGAACGCCACTGGTGACTGGCTGCCAGCTGGATGCAGCACCGTTCACCACCACCCTCTGGGCCCTCATGCAACTAATAATAGGACAAGTGGACATAGCCTTAAACTGCATCAGGGGAGGTTTAGGTTGGACATTGGGAAGAAACTTTCCACAGAAGGGGTGAATAGACATTGAAATGAACTGCCCAGAGAGAGGAGTGGAGTCACCTTCCCTGGAACTGTTTAAGGAAGGACTGTATGAGGCACTTAGTGCCATGGTCTAGTTGATGTGGTGATGTTGGGTCCTGGATTCAATGATCTCAGAGGTCTTTTCCAGCCTAATTGGTTCTGATTCTTGTTCTCAAAACTTTTATATCAATTTCTTCTAAAAAGACAAACTGAATTTGTTTTAAACTGTTTATTCCTGTTGGATTGAATGTTTAGCAGCCATTAGAATATCTAAGAGCTGTAGGCTAAAACAGCTACTTGTGTGTGTTCCTCTGCTTCATTCCTGATGTCACTTGAGACACTTGAATGACTCTAAGTCTTAGTTCTTTTTTACTTCTTCCCTTTAACTTTTGATCAATTTTTAATTCTCTGTTCCTGATACTGACTCTTGACCTTGGACTTAGCTTTTCATACATTTCCAGAGTGTTTTTTCCCCTGATGTCTTTCTCTTGATTCTCAATATGGTGCTGGACTTTTTACAGATCCAGAGCTACAAAATATCTACAATTCATGAGGGTTATGAGGGCTACTAAATCCTATATTTTTTTATAGCCACATCAAAAAATGTCCATTTACATGATTTTAATTATTGGGATTTTGCGTCCATGTTCTATTGGCACTGAAAAGCAATAACCAGTCTTCCAGACTCTATTTTTGTGTGCTGCTTTTCACAATATATCATCGAACTTCTTTAGATTGTGACTTTGATAAAATTTCTTCCATATATTTCTGTTACTGCTTAGTACTTTATTTTCTGTTCAACACAACAGAAAACATCTTTAAGTTCATTAAATCTTTAACTGTGAAAATAAAAATGCGTAAAAGGAATAACCTTTCTCTGTACATACAGCTCAAACCTTTTGAACTTAATTTAATTCTAGTCAATGTCTAACAGTGAGAATAATTTCTGTGGTGTGGGTTAATTTCTGTACTGCAAGCGACACAATTTCACTACAGCTTCCATGTGGCAGTGTTCATGGCTTATAAGGTTCCTGTTACACTTCTTGGATATTTAGTTTGATTCATCCTAATAAAAGGTATCCAATGCCATTTAGGATAGCCTAGTGTATCTGTGACTTTATTTTTCATTGATAGAAGCTGCATAGGACCTGTGGGAGATTTGTGTAACACTGCATAACAAGGTGAAAACCCAATGGGATGTGTCTTGACATGGTAATGGACTCCCTGAATCAAGCCCTTAGATCACATGCAAATGTCAATGTTTAGACAGAAGATTTACTTGCAAGCATTGAATGACTACCTATTCTTATTTCTACATATATTAAGTCGTTAACTGGAAAAAAGAAATTACCTGAAGACATATTTTATTTTCTTATAATTTCCCTCATTGTTATGAAGACTGATATTTCATTATCAATTTTTATACAACTTAATTAGTATGTGTTCAAAGCAGTGCACATACAGCTCTCCTTACATTCTTAAACATGTTCCATTCTTAATTTTCCGCATGCATTGGCTTTTGTAATTCCTAAAATGCTAACTTTTTCACTTAAAATTTCCTACACTAACTAATGCTGTGCCTCACAATGTACTTAATATTCATTTGTTGAATGCAAAATCAACTATTCATGTGATTTTCAGATTTTGGTCAGTTTTCATCTCAGTAGTTGACAGTAAAAAGTACCTCCATCTGAAAAAAAAAGCACGTAGATAATTTAGTGTTGGGTAAATAGTAGATGATTCTTAGAATAGAAGGGTATTGCCTAGTGGAAAATATTCCTGGAAGGACTTCCAGGACTAAAAGTCAACTATTTAACTAAATCTTCTAAAGATTTTGAATGAAAAGCATTTACATGCTTGTTAATAAGTATAAAATCCAGTTTAGGGTTTAAGCATGGGAGAAAGAGAAGTGGTTTATCGAAACACAAATGAAGAATATAAATTTTTAGATCTGATCTCTTCAAAGTTTGGACAGAATAAAACCCAAAACCAATTCAAACCAAAAACCACCACAAACCCCACAACAGTTTAGCAGATCTTAAAGGGCTTCAACATTATTTGTATGGTTTGTTGCAAACATCAAGACTTTTATATAAGCTTACAGCTCTGATGTTATTAGTGAAAATTATTATTATTAGTGCTGTACTACTAGATATTAAATGACTTTTAAGTACTTAGGCCAGCTTCTAATATAGATATATAATACCAAAATTGTAACAACAAATAGAAAGGTTGAGCTAAAACTAACCTTTTAACGAGTGAGACAAAACACTCAGGACAGTTTAAGATCTTCATCAAGAAGTTACATGCACAGTTACTTTTTGTGGTACATACACTCTGTGAATAAACATCAGCACCCTAGAGCTGTCTTTTAATACAACTATAAAGAAGATCTAATTGGAAATCTGGCCAAATGTTTCTGTTAGACAAATATTTTATTACTTACAAGGATACAAATCTTTTTTTCACTCCTCTACCAGTGTTTTAAAAATGGAAATAAAAAGCTATGGCTCCAGAATATTTTGAAATGTAACTCAAAATTTGATTATAATTCAATTTTGAAATTATTTCTTTAATAGTTAATTATAACTTGTAGTGATTTTTGTGCAGTAGCTTCACCTTTTGGTGGGTCATGGGAATAAAAATAGTCTATACATATGTAATTTTGTGTTTAAACGATCAAAGGCAGCTTCCAGTCAGATCATATTGAAACATAGTGTCTTATTTTCTAGATCAAACTATGTCTGTTCTGTAATGAGAATATTTATTTCAGCTTCAAATAAGAATTAAATCAAATAGGAGTTTGAACCTACCTTCAAATTGAAATTTTTGTGTTTTGATCATCTATTCAACAATAAATTGAGAGTATAAATACATGCATAGGAAAACAGCAGGCATCCTTCATGAACAACTTTTCAGTAGATTAGATTAAAGTAAAAGTATCCCTTTTCTAACAAAGTGGCTTAGAATTCTGGTAGCAGAGAAATCTGTGGAGAAAAAAATATTTAGAGTATGTTCTAGAGTATTTATCTATGATTAAATTAATAAACAAAATAGAGTCTGTTCCCTGAACTTGAGAAAAACCAGCACACTATCTGTTCAACCAAAGTCTGTTACATACCTGCCCTGCCCCATGTCTGGGAGCAGATATCGACATTTGGGAATAGTCCATAGCTTGTGCTAACGTCTGAATTGTCCTCAGCTGTTGCTTGGCCTGCTTAAAACTGCGTCAGGGATTACTCTAAATGTATTAGTACAGATAACCATGTTTCCATCTTTATCAAAATTTATGTTCTCTGGCACAGTTTGATTTATAACTAGAAATGTAAACATTGAGAATTGCTTGATAGATTATGTATCTTCGGCTTTCTTAAGCATTAACTGATTTTGCAAATTCTAACTTCCTAAATATTTCATCCTCCACAATTCCACTCTCTCAGGCAGAGACATCTTCACAAAAGCAAAGATGAAGTTCAGTCCCTAAGTCATTGATGAGCTCCAGAAATTGAATTTGTATTTATCTGTTCAGGACAGTATGCAGGATTGTGTTTGGATGCAGGACTGTGCCCAAAGCAGAGAAGTAAACAGAGAGGAAGGAAGGATGATGCTTAATTTTAGCTTCAAGGAACTGGTATGCTGGATTGTTCAGAATTACTGCAGGCAGGATTAAGTCTTGAGTTGAAGAAATTGGATATTATTCAATTTCTCAAAATTAGTTTCTGCAAAGATGGTTTTATAGGTAAAGTGGTGAACAACATGCTGCAAAGATTGGTCATTCATGAGGACATCAGGATGTCATTCATTTGTCATTAGGACAAAGCCATTGCTGAAGCCCATGACAAATGTGTTTCAGATTATATTCAAAACTGTATCCAAACTCAACAGCTGACCACATTCTCTATAATAAGATGAACTAAATCCCTATATTTTGGTTTGTTCAAAATCTGAATCCAAGCATTATTATTCTGACTTTCACTTAAAACCCATATAAATATCTTTCATATAATTGCAGACCAGGAGATTCCTATAAGTGCTTGTCAGTTGCTCTTTCTTTTCTAAGATTAGTGTTTCTTTCCTATTGCTCCTTATAAAAACTGTGGAAGCTTGGATGATCCCAGGATTTCACAAAACACCCTCTTTTGATTTAGGCTGACACATAACCTGTATGGTATTGCATATATCTACAAGACTAAGACAAATCAATGGTTGAAAAGAAATATTGTACCAGGTTCTGCTTCTGAAAGGATAAATAGACGCATATTTTAAAATCTAAGGTATTATAATGAATTGTATTCATTAACTAAACCATGAATTGTAGGAAATGGGCATCTGGTTGTTTTTTTGGTGTCTTTAAAAAAATCTTTTAAAGATCAACTTTATTTTAATGAATGCAACCACTGTCATTGCTAATTTATTATATACTATATTAAACAAACTAAATTTGAATGATGGGCTGCAGCATCAGGGAATTCCCTCACCTGCAGTACTCAGAATTATTCATTTAACTTAATGAATTCTCCTCTGGATTTCTTCTTCCAGAATTTTTAACACTAAAAAAAAGTGGGCAAAATAAGTTATCAAAGATTTTATTTTTTTTATCACTTTAAATTCATTCACATTGAGCAAGATGACTGGTACGAGAAAATCTGATTCAGCGTTAACCTAAAAACCCTATCCAGTCAGTATTTCAACATTTGCCCATTTAATAACCAAATACTGAGTTGTCCAAGAATGTGACTGCCATCTTAACTATCTGTTGCTTCCCTCTGGCAGTATTGTTAATGTGTTTTGGGTCATTGTCTGATGAAAGACTCTGGCTTGTGTGGCATTTATGAAGACATACCCTAAATCTTTAATTGCCTGAGCATGTGCATTTTCTATCTTGCATTTGTTATATGCTACGTACTCTGGCCATGATACTTTTGTAATGAACTGTATCTTATGTTAATTTTTGCACTAAAGAAAAACATGACAAACCAGTAGGGTAAGGATACAGGCCCTATAATAAATACATTAAAATATAAGTATATAAATAAGAGTGAGAGAAATTTTATTGTGAGGTAAACCTGGACTCTTTTAGATAATTTGGTGGATATCTATATCTGTTCACAACAGCAAGGGGAAGGTGGAAAGATGTTAAATGTGCATTGTGGGAGCCAATATTACATTCCCATTGTTTCAGCTTACTTCTCTTAAAAAAAAGGAAAATATTGAGGATATCTGTGGAAAGGCAAAAAATTCTCTTTTGATTCACCAAGTTGCTTTCTGCCTGCTGAATGAGGGATCCTGGTTTTGTCTGAAGAGTAGTGAATTTCAGTTATCTCTGCACTATCAGTATTAGGTCTCTTACTAGTACAATCATGGGATAACTTGCAGCATCACTCTCTGTTTCCAGGAAACTCTACTGCATTGAGCCAGCGATAATGAGGGACAGAAGCTTCATGGATAGGCACAAGTCCAACAGGACAGTTCTCTCTACCATGGACTTAGGGCCAAGGATGTGAAAATCTAAAAAATAACTAACAATTCTGAACAAGTGCTGGCGCCTCTTCTTAGCTATGAATTTCTTAGCTCTAAAGGTGAAGAGTTGTGGTTTTTCTCTTGCAGGGCTCATGAATCTTGCTTTCTTGACTAATCAGTGACAGAGCTTCAACATGAGGTGAAAAGGCTATTTCCATTTTCTTTTTCCCCTCTTATTTCTTGCTTTCCTCCCTTATGCTTGTGTGGTGATCAGGACATACTCCTCAAGAAGAAAAAAGGAAAAAGTGTTTGAAATCCTTTAGATGAAGGATACTGAACTCTAATCCCCCAAGTGATTTCTTTAACCAAGAGTCTGTCATACAAAACATGAGCAATGTCTCCCCTCATCCCCTTTCTCTCACTGCCCTGTTTTTAAGGCAAAGCAATTGAAACAGAGTTTTATGGGCGGCTCAATAACTGTCAGGCACTGTCACATTACAAGTTTCAGAACTTCAGTCCTACCACATTGGTCTTTGGAAATTTATTAATTCCATCCAAAGATATTTGAGGGCTGTGCATCATCAAGAGGAGACAAGAACAATTCTAAGCATAAGCAAAAATAGATTTTCAGGCAATTAGGAAAATTATAGGTCAAATGCAGGCCAGAAAATTTAGCTGTTTGCTCAGCATGGGTATTTTCAATGGCAATTAATCTGCGAGAGGTGCAAACTTGATATAGACACATTTTTTAAAGGTGTCTATATTCTTTCAAACATATGTGCTTTATCCTAGTTTATTCTGTAGTACTAGAATTACTTCTATCATCTGCCATTGTTTATAATTTTTTTCCAAACTATTTAATTTCTTTCGATATATTGGATATATATGCTGCTTTTCCCTTGACTGCTGATATAATTTTTTATCCCTTTTTCTGAATAGCTGTAGATAAAAATTTGACATAATTAATGTAGCAGTCTTTGACTCTATCTTTCCAAACTCCATAGGCTGAATTTTTACTGGCTTGTACCTGAAGACATTAATATCTGGGCAAGTGTTATCATTAGTACATTACCTCTTGGTACATTATCTTGGTAAGTGGAAAGATTAGGGAATTTTACTAGAGGTGGCTTGCCTTGTTAATTAGGCTTAACTTGCCACTATTCTGATTAACAAAAAATGAAAACAAAATGGCTGATAGTATGGCTATAGACCATAAAATGTGAGAACATAACTCTAGTAGCTCTTTGAGGACAATTTTACTCATGATCAAATGTATAAGATCTGTTTCTGCTTCTGTTTCTCTCCCCAGCTGTTAATGTAATTTTGGAAATTTGACTAAAGGAGATGGATAAAATAGAGATAGTAAGATCATAGAGTAGTTAAACCTGCTGTTCAGAATCGAGTGTTAGAGAAAATCAAGTGGGAAAAAGTTCATAAAACCTAAGTCAATCAAAATAAGCAAGAGGTTTATCGAAATAACTCATTCAGATTCTCTCTCACTGTAATAAAGAATTGCCTTTTCATGTTGATATTACTTTCTGACTGCAAGTGTCTTTCTCTTTCTTGAATTTTTTTTCCTATTTTCTACCAAGACATTTTAGACATCAGTGTTATACTGAATGTCCAACTTCAGATAAGTCAATTTAGGTGAGACAAATCTCAGCTTGGTTGTCTGAGTCGGTAAAAAAGGCTGAACAGTATGTGACTAGAGGTCATTTACACAATGTCCTGTTACAATTTTATGGTTGAGAGTCAGAAAATATTATTACATTGATTGATCTACCTGACACAGCTGTTGTGAAAATAATTACTTCTTTGTATAAATAGAAATAAATCCAAAAGATGCAATCCTACCGCCTCTAGTCCAACTAAACTGTATGTAACATTTCTGGTCAGTTTATGTTATAAATAAGAAGATTCTTCAAAGCTTTTGGTAGAGGAAATTTATTCTCCTATCTGGTTTCAGCAGTAACAAAATGAAGAAGAAGACAGAAGTAAACCACCAACTTCTCTCATATTTTCTTACCCAAATAAGACCCATGTTTACTGCCTACAAATAAAATCTTCCAGTAATTGAATGATAATTATCTATTTTTCTGCATTTATATTTGCTTTACTTGTTGAATTCAGAATTTCACAAGGTTTGAAGATTAAAAAATGCACTATCTCATCTTTTTAATCATTGGAATGGGCAAAACTCTAATTGTGAATTCAAATTTATCACAAACTTAAGCTGTTTTACTGATTCCATGTTCTGCCTCAGTAGAGAAAAATACACATATCAAATTATCTGATTGATTTTCATACAACATAGAATCATTTATGTTGGAAAATATCTCCAAGATCATTAAGTCCAACATTTGACTGACCTTGGCCACTAAACCATAGCCCTAAGTGCCAGATTCCGTCTTTCTTTGAACATCTCCATGGATGATGTATCCACCACCTCCCTGTGTAGTCCATTCCAGTATTTGACAAAGCTTTCTGTGAAAAATATTGTTCCTGATGTCCAAACTGAACTTCTTGTGATGCAGCTTTAGTCTATGTCCTCTTGTCCTGTCGCTAGTTCCCTAGGAGAAGAGTCTAACCACAACCTGTCTACAGCCTCCTTTCAGGCAGATGTAGAGAGCGATAAGATCTCCTCCCAGCCTCCTTTTCTCTAGGCTAAAGAGCCCCAGCTTCCTCATCCATTTCCCACGACTCTCTAAACTTTCACCAGCTCTGTCGCCCTTCTCTGGACTTGCTCCAGCACCTCAATGCCTTCCTTGCTGCGAGGGACCCAAAACTGGACACAGCACTCAAGGTGTGCCCTCAACAGTGCCCGTACAGAAGAACAATCACCACCCTGGTCCTGCTGGCCACACTAGTTTTATCATACAGGTCAAAATGCCATTGGCCTTCTTGGCTACCTGGGCACACTGATGGCTTGTGTTTGTAGCCTCTCATCACATCTGTCCCATGAAGTTGCATTTGATACCTCAGGACATCTCAAATGATGTTAAGCAGTGATGATTAGGGAATAGAATTGAGCCCCTTGTCAAAATAGTCTGACGTGCTTTTAAACATTTTAAACCTAGAGCATCAAGTTTCTGTGATCCACAGCCTAATTTTAATGCAACACAATGGCATAATCTTGGCTCACGCATCCAGGAAAATTGCCAAAACTCTGGGAAAGAACACTGACAAAACTGCATAGGATAGCACCATGAAAGGTAACAAAGGTGAAACTGCAGAAAAACTAAGAGAGAGTTATTCAAGGATTCTGCAGGAATAACAAGTGAGGAAAAAATCTTTAGGGGAAAATAAAAAAAAAAGAAAAGCTTTTAGTCCCAGTAATCAATTGCATAATATTAAGCGATAATTTACATTTACATTTTTAGTTTTACATAATTTGTGTTTGTGATCTCTATCCATGTGTAGAATATCTACAGTTATTTGATATTCACATTCAGTTTCTCCTGCTATCTGGTCTCTTCATTTTCTTCTCCAAATACTTAAGTTCCACAGTGAAAGGGCAATACTTTTTTTGATCAAGGCTTTATACTGACTAAAGTAGTTTTTAAAAAATGCACAAAGACTGAATCTCATCTGTTTTATAATTCCACAAAATAAAGACTGAAATCCTGCTCCCTATCAGTAGAAAAGTAGATATGTGTAGTACTTATTGCTAAATACATTACAAAAAATTTCTGGTGTAAAACTGAACCAAGTCTGAGTTCTGAAGTCTTTCAAAATAACGTTGCTCTAGTGTGTTCTGGACACCTTATTTCCAAGGTGCAGGAAAGAGTTTTCTTAGGGTATATACTTGGGAACCAAGAGACAGTGGAATGATGGTAAAATAAAATATATCAAACCATTTTCAGGAGATGAGCAAGAAAAAGGTCTTGATCTCACTCCTACTTAATTATTAATAATAAATAAATGACTCCAGTTAATTTTAATGACTCCAGTTAATTTTATCACACTTGAACACAGAAAAGGAATTAAAAGAAACCTTTTTCTCTGGAGGGGTATGAAGAAAAATAGACATCAGGAATTCAACCCAAAGAGTGTGTTAAATTACCTAAAAAATATTCTAACCTCTCTCAAGGCCTATCCTAAATAATTTGAGAACAGAGATGACATTTAAAAGCAGAAGGGAAGGTGGGCAGGAAGATCACAGCAGAAAAGATGAATTTCTTGTGCTGCTATATAACACCATCATTTTTCTTAATTATTCTTGACGTTTCACCTATTATTCCGTGAGCTCCCTCAGAGCATAGAGGGGAAAAAATGCCAGTTGCTTTTCAGAATAAAATGTGAAGAGGTGCTTACTGTCAGCTTTTATGGTTGAAGTCTGCCCTTTGAGACACAGAACCATAGCACCACCTATCTGGTAACATTAGCTGTTATGTTTGCAGATGTGCAACCCACGGCAGAGTATGCAAAATGTGGGGTGTGTAGAGTATTTTTGTGGAATAAGGGCACTAGGTTAAGCTTGGTTTTATGCTGGAAGAGGAATACTGAAGATATGCTGCAGCAAAGTAATGTTTAAGTGCTTAATTTACCCTCTAAGAATCTTTTTCAAAATTTGTCTATGAAAATAAATACTATGCATCTGCATAGGACATTTAAATTAATATGTTGTCTAAACCAAAGAGCAAAATTATCTATTTATCATAATGAACAAAACATTAATTTCTTCTACTCCTTTAGGGTGTTGCTGTAAAACAAGGATTAAGACTTGTTAATTGGTGTGAGAAGGATGTTGGGGTTGTACTTAAAAAACTAAAGTTTGCATGGAAATGTAGGGAAAAAAAGCAGAAAACTCAAAGCATTGGTGGTATAACATTTTATATTCTTAATAGGACATTTTCATTTCATGGGTTTTTTTAATTTATTTTGTATACTTCAGTGAATCATGATGTATATGTAAGAAATAAATTGATAGCTCATAACATTGCATCAATCAAGATGATCACTAATATTGAAAAGAAAAAGAAAATTAACTTAATTAGGTTAATACAATTAAAAGTGTATGCTTGGGAATCAACAAAGAGAAGTCACAACAAATAATTTCACCAAGCAAATACAGATGTGATAGAAGGCTGACATCCATGGCAGGATGTATTTATCCACGTATTTTTTAATGTATTTATTTATTCTCTAAGACCTCTTTCTGGATGTACAGTCTCAAAATGAAAATCCATTTTACTCCCTTGAAACTTCTTGGAAATTTGATACATTTTGAAGATAAACATCTCTTCCTTAAATCTTTCCCATCTCTAATAAGATTCATGAATGCAAGATAATGAAGCTACATGAGTAGAGATGTATAGAATCTCAGTATCTTCCCCTCTATTTCATTTCATTCCAGGAAAGAAACTCTTCTGTGTCAATCCACTATGAATTGTCAATTCTTCAGTATTTTTTTCGTCTTTCTTCTCATAAAATCTGCTCTCCTTTCCAATACCAGGATATCTCTTGTGCTTCAGCATCCTAACAAATAGTACTGAAAGAGAAAAAAATAGCAATTTTCACTGCCTGATGGATAGTAATATATTTAATAAGTCACACTTACTAAGCACTAAGCAGTAAAGCACTTCGATTCCATAACCCATTGTTATGATTTATGTTTGATGCCGTTTAAATATATTAGATTCTGAGTAACTTTAATGTCGAGGTGTGGTGGGTTGACCTTGGCTGCATCCCAGGTGACCCTGAGCTACTCTACCATTTCCCTTTCCAGCCGGACAGGGGGGACAAAATAAGATGGAAAACAACTCATAGGTTGAGGTAAGGTGGTTTACTAAAACAAAAGAGAAATTTTGTGTGTTTATAAGCAAAAAGAGAAAAAAAAAAGTTTATTCTCTTCTTGCCATCAGCAAGGCATTCCCAAGAAGCAGCAGGCATAGTGGTTGCTTTGGAAGGAAACATTGTAAAAAATGAATGTACCCCATTCCTCCTCCTTCCCTTAGCTTCATATCTGAGCTGACATCATGTGTTATGCAATACCCCTTTGTTCAGTTTGGGTCAGCTGGCCAACGTGGGTCCCCTCCCAGGATCTTGCCCACGCCCACCTCTTGATGCGGGGTAAATGCTGAGAGACAGCACTGATGCTGTGCCAGCACTGCTCAGCCAGAGCCAAAACTGGTGTGTTATCAACACCTTTCCTGCTACCAATGCAAAGCACAGCACTATGAGGGCTGCTGTGGGAAAACAAGCTCTGTCTCCAGAGTATAATCTCCAACCCTTATTCCATGCAATTTGCATCATACTCAAATGCCACATAATTTATATACCTTCTAACTGTTCCATTGTATTCATTTACCACTAGTAAAATCTCTTCTTACTAAGACATACAGCTTAAACTACATCCTTAAACCATCTCTATATCCAACATACAGATTTGTACAGATTTTGTACATTTTCCTTAACTACTATCCCCTGTCCTTCAACAAGTAGCTATTATTTTCTCGTTTTATGGGCTTCCTCCACCCCTCCAGACCTTGACTTGGGCCTAAATTGCATTTTTCATCAGTTCACAGTATTTCTGCTACTTTACTTCTTGTAATGTACATTACAGATTATTTCCCCGGAGTGTCACACCAGATCTCCCTGTCCTACATTACCCACAAAGTGCACCCTGGTCCTTGGGGAAAGACAATCCCACAAATGAGTTTTCCTTTTCTCGTGGGTGGAGAAATCCACACAGACTTCCCCAGACATTTCCCCACGTGTAGTACCTTATCTTCTCCCATGGTGCATTGGGGTTTAGCTTGGGCAGGACCAGGGTGGTTAGCAGATCCCCTAGGGTTCACCAGCCAAGGGGCTTCTGCTAAATTTACTCCCCAAGGCTTCCATGACCCATTACTTGACATTCTTTACTTAGTCTTCAGCAATCTATTATACCTCAGTCTTTCCAGAGGCTTGTGAGTGATGAGGAATGTAATATATCCACTCAATGTCATATTTCTTTGCTCAAGAGTTTAGAAGTTAATTTCAAAAATTAGTCCCATTGTGAGATTCAATTCTCCTTGGGGTACCCCACTGGCACAAAATGCGCCTCTCAAGGCCTAATATGGTGTTTTGAGCAGCGGCATAGTTTACAGGGTAAATTTCCAGCCAGAGAGTTGTTGCCTCTACCACGGTGAGTATGTGGCTCTCTCACCTTGCCATATATCTTGCTATATTCATGGCAGTGGTCCAAGGTAGTCAATTTGCTGGGCCTCACCATATAGGAAACCCAGCCACCCTCTATTCCAAGGAGATTTCACTCATGTGGATAGCTTGACGGCAGCACATATTTCACACTGGCTGTGTGATAGACTCTGTCCCTCAGTCACAAGCCCATGTGTATGTTGCATCGCTTCCTAGATGTTCTGATCTTCCATGGCCCCATTGGGCTATAAATGGCTCAACGTTTCACTCCCAGTCTAGGTCTACCTGAGCTATTCCAATCTTGGTATCCTTATCTCATCTGAGTCGCTTTCTCTGGCAATGCTCCAAAATCTCAGCCTTTTGGCCAGTCCATAATCTCTTCCGGAATTCCTGGTAAGTTGGATTTTCCTATTTGGACTTATTTTATAATCAGTGCTACCCCCTGACTCCGTGTAGCACTGGTCACGTGATGTGCTGAGGGGATGTTTTCTCTGAGCACTTAGTGTGGCATGGGCAATCACAGTGCCAAGAGGAGACATACTTCTGTCCCAACAACTTCTGAGGCAGATCAAACCCCCTCACAGCCTGTTAAAATCTCTTTATTTAGTTGGAGTGTAGTAGGCTTCTGATCCTTGACTGCTCTGGTTCTAAAACCCTAATGGTTGACCCTGGTTTTCTTCTGATGTTCTTTGCCAGATTTTCCATGTGAGAACATGCTCCCCAGCTCCCCAGAGTAGAGCATATTTTGTGTGGCTGATCCTGTCCAAATGGGTTGTTAACAACCTCAATAGGCACATGATGGTGACTATCCTGCCATTTTATCCCCAAAACCAGGATCTCCTGTGCAGGGTCCTTTACCTTACTTTGTTTTATGGCAAAACCAGCTTTCAGAAGAATTTGGGCTATTTTCTTCCCTTTCTCAAAAGCTTCTGTTGTATTTCCTTAGACAATGATATCATTGGTATATTGCAGGTGTTTAGGAACTTCACTCCATGCAGTCTGGATCAGTCTGTGGCAGATAGTGGAGCTCATCCCTGGCAGGTTTTCACTCCTGGGGCAGCTGATTCCAGGTATACTGGAGACCCCTTCCAAGTGAAAGCAAACTGTGTCCTGTGCTTTGCTTCTACAGGGATTGAGAAAAATGCATTAGTGATATAAATTGCGGCATACCATTTGGCTGCCTTTGACTCCAGATCACATTGAGGTTCCAACATATCTGGTATGGAATGAAGATTTAATTCCTACTTTGCATCCATAATCATACATTGCAATTTATCTTGTAAAAATCACTTATTGTTGTAAAAGCTCTAAAACCTGAGAAAGCAGGAACTTTATACTGTGATTGATAGATAGATAGATAGATGATAGATAGATAGATAGATAGATAGATAGATAGATAGATAGATAGATTATTCTGTGTAATGAGAAAAGTAAGGTAATTATGACAGCTTGTCCTTGATGTCCTTCAACAGAAAATAATCTGACATAAATATTTAATAGAAGCATGACACAGAGAATTCACACTCTCCATTTATGATGTTTTTTATATGTTATTAATTTTTAAATTATTGGATGTCTACATTTTTTCATAGCAAAGTCTTATAACTTGAGGGAGGTGTTGCCTCAGGCAAAGCACTGCTGTTTGATTTATCTTCTGCACTCGTCTTGCTTTAACAATATGAACTTTTTTTCAGAGAAGTGCAAAGCTGTGTTTGACCCTACAGGGAAAAAGTTTTCTTTTTTAAGAAATGTGTACAAAGTACTTAATAAGCTATGTCACTCAGTTTTACTGTATTTTATTTTTTCAGTGACTACACTTAAATTTCTAAATCCCCAGTTCCCAACATTTTCATAAAAACAAGACATTTTTAACAAAATGTCAGCAGCAAAGTGATCAAAGTGCTATGGGAGCAGTTAGGCAACAGTTTGAGCTTTGAATTTCCTATTCGCTTTCCAAAACATTCACTTAAAAAGCGTTTATTGAAGCTGAACTGCCTTTATCAGCCTGATCAGAGCTCCATAAAGAGCATGCATGATTCAACTGCCTTTCCAAGCTTTAAAAATATAACTTTGATATATGCCTCACAAGTACAGCACAATAGTTTTCATGCTCACGTTTGTTAAGATTTAGTGCAGCGATTAAAGAACAGAAGGGCTCTTTGGTGGCAATTCTCAGACATACCAAATATCCCAAAGCACAACCTTCTACAAATCAGAGATTAAGGTAGTGACAAAAATTTCCACTTGATTGCAGTTTTTTCCCCTTAAACTTGTGTCAGGAGTGACTATCTTTTCGATCAAATCTCTGAGGGTGGTGAGTTTTTTATTATTTTTTTTTACTCTGTGAGAAAAATATCAACTGAGAGATAAAAAATGACATTTTTTGTGCCTTGTCCAGAAGTCAGTCGATTTACTTGAAAAACTTTGTGTGTGCCTGACCTATACATGAAGTTTCTGACATGCCTCTTGTCAAGTATTGATCATTTAAGACTTTACTGTTTGCTTACTGCAATGTAGCCAATAATCTCTTTTTATTTAATTTTGTGGCTTTGAATTCTTATCATGACCCAGCTGATTTCTCTGGGACATTCTTGCCTCAGCTGGGTAAATGGGCTATGGAAATTAAGCCTACTAAAGCACCTTCCCTGGGCAAACAGACTTTGTTTTCCATCCATTCACTGGATGTGAATGGAAGTGGTTTGCATGCAGATAAATACGTTTGGAAGCAGCAGATGCAATCAATCTTTATGACTTTGTGATACACACCATTTCACCTCTACCTCTTGTAAGGGATGGCTGAGCAATCATGCTATATTCTCCTTGAATGACGTAGGACCCTCTCATTCAGCTCACTTCAGCATTTGTGGTAATTGCTAGGACTACACAAAAGATAAGACTTTGGTCAAGTCTCTCCTTGGTGTCTTTGAGATGGCATTCCAATCTGCCAGACCTTCCCTTCAATACTGTAGTTATACTGTCATTCTTTCCATTGCTTCTCAATTCAGGATGCAATTACATCTTATTTTCTTAATGTACCCTGATTAATTTTTACTGACTCAAAATGCGAGCAAAGACAATATTCTTAGGTTCACTGGAAAATCTTGTATGAAACTGGGAAAAGCCAGTAGTACAAGAAAAAAGCTCATATCTTCAGGAAATTTGTATCTATCTCACCAGAGAAACAGAATGATCTTCAGCAGAGTATTTTAAATCTGTCTTGTTAAGAACTGTAGATCTTGCCACCAGAAAGATTTATGTGATGGAGTTCCTGAAGCTGACACCCAAGTAGTTTGCAATGCAATGGTTCATTTTCTGTAAATTTCAAATGTAATGAATGGAACAATATTTCAGACTTGTACTCAGCATTAATTAGGCACAGGTGTCTGCGACAGCTCTTTCAACTAAATCTTACAATCTACAGGTGGCTTTAAATATCTGTTTGAACTGGGGTGGGGGAAAAATGTAACAGACTTTGACTTGAAATTCATCAATCATAATGGCAACACTCAGCTGCATCATCCAGAAATACAACCTCATTTGTCAGATTAATTAAAAAAAAACAAAACAAACGTCCTCCCGGCAAATTCTGTAACTTACAATGAGAACAGAGTGAAAATGACAAACTCAGTGTAAAAACTCTGGTTCTAAAAATTACTATTTAACTTTCCTCTAACTCTTTGCTGGCCTATATTATAGACACTCAGGGTCCCTTTACTTTAAAATTGTTAAACTCTTATTCTTCTGTGCATGCCTAGAACTATGTCAGTTTTATTACAGCTCAGCAGTTCAGAGATTACTTTGTAACTCAGTTCAATCAAAACACAAAGCAAGAAATTTCTCTTCCAAAATATTGCTATGTTAGATATAAAAATATTTTTCACTGTTAGCTTAGCATAATGACAGAAGTGGACTGTAAACAAAGACTTTTTCTGGTGTTATTTTCATTAAACTAAGCTGGAAGAAAGTGTTCTCATTTCTGTAAGAATGAGACAGTTAAAAGAGCTGCCCAGCTGGTAGAAGGGGCAAATTAATTTCTTTTCCTCACATAAAATTATTTAAAATCACATTCCATATGGGAATAGGTTAACCATCTGGCTATATCTGTTTTATCTGAGTGGGGAGTGGTTGGAAAATCTTGCTGGGAAAAGTCCTGAACTCTTATGCATGTTCTAAATAGTTATTCTAAAACTTACTTATATAGACACTAACAGAAAGTTTGACAATTTCTGAAACTGCTATTTTATTTTTTTTCCTTCCTGTCTTCAGATGACATCCTAGTCCCTTGCATGCAAAATTATGTTTTTTCTCTACTTCAGTGAATCTTGCATTCTTTTATGCACGACTTCAGCAGAAGAGTAAGACGCTGAACACATAGTGTAGTGAGGACTGTAATCTGCTGGTGAGGAAGCTCTTCTGGGGGAAAACAATCAAATCTAATTCTCTCCATATATGCTGTTATCTGAACAGGTTGGCAACTGTGTGAAAAGAAGGTCAACCCCCTCAAATTTAGACATTATTTCAAAGAAAGCACAAGTGCAAAGCAACAAATTAAGAAGCTCTCTGCCCTCAAAAAGTGTTTTGGAAGTTGTCACAGTGCTTAGCAGCTGAACACTGACTTCTTGAAGTCTGTCAAGAAATGAAAGTCTGCAATTTTGGGGTTGTATATATATACTAGAAAGTTAAGCAGTACTAGCAACTTTTCTCAATTTCTGCCTGGGTGGTTGATTTGGCATAGCTTCACTCACTTGCAAAATTCTTCCACCCTCAGATGTCACTGTACATATTTGGAATGGTTTCTAGACTGCACTACCCAAGAAACTATACCTGAAGAAAAGTCTAACAAACTGTCTGAAGTCAAAACTGTGCAATAAAACATGTTAACAATTAAATATCATAGATACCAAGGCAGGAGTGTTAGAGCTCATGTTGTGATCCTGATAAATTTACTAGTGCAGTTCTGGCAACTAGTTAAATGTGAGAGCAATTTTAAAAGTCTTCTAGTAGTTTCGTCTTTTGCCATATCTCTCTATACAGCATTTTCTGTGATTTTCTTCAAGGCCTGTTGAACTCACATTTCGGCTCTTTAAGAACAGGAACACTTACAGGCTTTTCTCTTCTACTTGGTTACCCTTTACCATGAAACTTGAGGAACTCAGTGTATCTGAGATTACTGACCTTTTTGCAAATACTGTTGAAATTAATTTTCTTCAGAAGCATTTGAGGATAACAGACAATCTGACATAATGCACTCACACACAAACTTAATGCAATCCTAGTTTGACCAGGAAACAAGGCTAAATTTAAAATTTAAAATATACCAAAATTGAGATGACTTTCTTAAGGAGTAACTCCTTAAGAATCAGTCAGCTTGCAGTTTGATATAAAGATCTTTTTAGATCTTTGTATCAAACTGCATGCTGACTGATTCTGTCTGACACATGGTGATTGCTTTCTTGAAGCCTGACACTTAACTTCTAGCTCTTGCTGCCTTTCACTTGAGTTGATCTCCTGGCACCTGAAAACCTTGACTCCTGGAATGTTGATAAAGAACATTATTTTTAGAGGTAGGAAACAGTGAAAGTGAAGAGACTTGGAATTCTTTTGACTAGAAATAACACCAGGAAATGAAAAATTAATAGTTTCCCCAGCACATTAATTAAAATTTCTCCTGGTGATTTGAAAAATAGATTCTAAAGTATTACTTATCCGTTTCTTCAACATCACAGACTAAAAGTTCAAGGTAATCACATTACGTCTCTAATAGAAGAAAAACACAAGTAATATAAAATTAAAATTGGGGGGGGACTTGAACTGAAAAGTGGAAGTTAAGGCTTTATTCACATAATCAACACATTAATGATAAAAATGGTGCAATAGAGAAAAAAAGTCCTAATCATATGAGGTAGATTCTAGCTATTTTTGCAGTGATTTGACATTAAAAAAAAAAAAAATCAGAATGACAAATAATACCTGGAGGAAAGAAAGACCTCATTTACTGCTGATTTTCCCTGGTGAAGCTTATTTTTTTAACTGTAAAATTACATAAACACAGAATTATGCTCCTAACCTTGCCAAGGCGTTCTTCTGCCTTATGGAGTATTGTGATACATAAACCTAAATCCAGTTGAGACTGAGAAATTATTCTTTGTTTGGCTCTGTTCCCTGAGGCAGATGTTAGAGTTGGCACTCTCAAACATGCCTGACAGACACACTCAGAAAATGTATAGCAATCTCCAAATTTATGCAGATGTCCAGATGCTAGAATGCTGATTGAGACATGGATGATGAAGGTTTAGTTTCATGATCCTTCCTGAAAGTAGGAAGTTAAAATCTTAATTTCCCACTTCCATTCAAAAGACATTAACCTTGAGGATACACATTTCTGCTGTGAAAGATCACTGACTAGCTCTGTTCCTGAAATCATATTTCAATTCAGAAGATTCTTTTGGTGAGAAAATGTGCGAAAAACAGTGTACTTCATTAATCTGGTAGACTATCAGCATCAGAGTATTACTAGAAATGTGTCTTTTGTGTAATATAATAGTATTTAAAGTGGGTGATAGAGTTCAGATCACCTTCATATGCTTTATTCATAATAATACTCTTTCTTTCTGCTTTAATGGTTTGTTTGCAAAAAAAAGGCCATCTTCATCAGGTAGCTGGATAATATGGTGCAGTTTAAAATAGAGATTCGTGTCCCTCCCAGCAAAAGATCTTTGAAGGCATAAATTAAAAAAAAAAGTAGAAATGATACCAAGGCATATTTGAAGATAAAACCATTAAACAGGTTTCAAGATTCACCCTGTGTTTAACACTTCAAATTGGCCATTGTAGAGAATGTGTTGGATACATCATAGGCTGAGATGTCTTTTTCAATGTTTATATTAATAAATTAAACTGTTCTAGGGGATGGATATATGCTCTGGAACTTCAGCATCAATTTAATTTGATTTTATAATTTTATAGTGAGCCTTGACAATTTGTCGTGAGTCAATTAGCACTCTCCCAAATAATTTCTGAGTATGGTTCAGGAGTTATGGCATGCTTAACAGACATTCTTAATCATTATTTTGGGTCTGTTTTGTTGTTTTGGAAGATGAAAGTATTCAGTGGTAGGGGCAGACACACACAAAGACATTTTATGCCTGACAGCCTCAGTGTCAGGTATTAGTTCTGGAAAAATTCAATATGGTAGTGTAGATGTAGCTTAAAACTACTGATACACTCTTTAGCATGCTCAGATTGCTTCCACTGTACTACATGTCAAGTCCTAAGTGAATATTTGCTTGTGATCTTCTTTGGAACTGATCCTAAGAAACTTGCCAAAATTGACCCAAGTTGTCTATTTGTAGATAAAAGAAGACAAGGAAGACTGTCATCTTTCAAATGAAGATGTGATCTATCTTTCTGAATTTTTAGCAAAAGGTGTGCAAGGGAAGAAAGAAAGGCTTTGCTTAGTGGATGGAAAATGGAAAATTATTTCATGCAAAAGTAAAAAATCAACAGCATAAAATTGTCTGGAAGGAATAAAGGATTCAGAAACATTTAGAAGGTGAAGAACAGGTGAAAGTTCAGAGCATATTTAAGAAAATAATTAGAAATCAGACATGAAGTAATATTATGGAGAATCTATCTGACTATACATAAATGTGATTAAGATGGTGATGGAAAGTTTAGAGGACACCAAGTTAATGTTAATTTTCCAGAAAAGAGTGATGTATTTCACTTTGGTACTTTGGAAAAATGGACAAAGGATGGTGAAGAAGCTGTATGGGTGGAGACTGAAGCTGTCAAGGCAATAGATAACAAATAAATAGACCAGAGTATTGGCTGGGAGAACAAGAACAGGAGAGGTACTTTACAGTGAAGAGTGAGTGACAAGACTGACAGAGCTAGCTGAATGCTGTAAGTCTTGAATTGGAGCTCAAATAAACAAGAGCTAATATCAGTGTGCTTTCCTTGAGACAAGTGTTCCATTCATGGTGGTAGTGTCAGTCAGTTCAGTCAGTCCCTCTGTGTCTATATGGGTATGTCAATCATCTAGTAAACAAATGCAGATTTTTAGTTCTGAAAGTATTGGATTTTAAATCTTTTGTCCATGTAGATAAAGACTTGTAAATAGACATCCCACAGAGTACTTACATCACAGTAGAAATTTTTCTTTGATTAGAGTTTTTTTCAGTATAAAAAAGAAAGAAATCTAAATGAAATTTTGACAATCTGGTCTATCAAAGAAAACAATTACTCTGTTACTAAGCTACTAAGGTATTTCATGTCTTAATAATATCATGCTTATTGTAGAACTTGAAAAACTTGAATTCTAATGTTTTCTGTTTCTTCTTTTTTTTTAAATTTGTTTGTTTGAGTTTTTGTTGTGTTAGCTGTAGAATGTTTTCTGTCATGGAATTCAATGTGAAAAAAAAAACCCAAAACTTGCACAATACCAATGTATAATGGAACCATTTACATGCAGTTATATGTTTCACTTTAGAATGGTGGTTTTCCTTTCCATGCTTCTCTTGTCTGAACCATATCTTACAGGTGGAAGATTTTTTCATAATTTCTTTAATTCAGTTCTGCAGGTTTACCAAGAAACTCCATTCATGACTCAGGATCCCATTCTGTCACCAGCTAAACAAGTATGGAACAGTCAGTTCCCACTTTAAAAATGTGTGACTGATGCATGAAGATTCAAACAAAGAGACCACTGAGAGGAAAGGGACCAAGAAAACATGAGATAAATCTAGTTAAATCTTAAAGATGTAGTCAGAGTCTCTCACTACACAATTTTTATCCCATTTCATTTAGACCATAGATTAAGGTTCAATGAAAGGTGTAAAGAATAGGAGTGAGGTGGTTTTGTTGCTGCTCACAGGGGAGCCCATGTACAGCCAGAAGTCTATGGAATCAGTCATCTAAGTACTTGTTTGAAAAATTAAGGCATGGGTGGAAAGGTAATAATTTTATTTTCAGTGGAGGAGGAAAGCAACATTTTAATACTTTAAGGGAGCAAATAAATTAGAAGGAAAAATTTATACAAAGATGCTGGAGAGAAAGATGCTCTAATAGAAAGCTACAAAGTAAACAATGATGTAGGGTAACTTCTTTCAAGTAGAATGGTCATTACAGATTTGAATTCCCTATAACCCCTCAATCAGACCTTATTTGTAATCAAATAGGCAGGCTAATCTCAATTTTTCTTTTACAGGCTAAAACCTTATACATAAACCCTGGAAAACATACTTTCTGGTGAATAGTCAGCTCTTATTTTTTCCTTGTTCACATACATACAGTGTTTGACTTAACAAAGAATAGGTTATTTGAAGGATAAAAGGAAAATGTAAGAAAGAGCATAAGTAGGATAGCATACAGCTCCTAACTGTTATATTTATCATGGACCTCTCTTCAAATAAGGTAATTCCTAAGTCAACTATTTCTTTCTCTGCTTCCACAGCAACATGTACCTCACAGCTGGGATTGCTCAGTCTTGCTGGGTAGTAAAGCCCTACTACTGACCTTATGGTGATGTGACCTGCATTGCTCATCATGACAATCCCTCACTGCTCCTTGTTACTTGCTCATCATTTTTCTCCCCACCTTGGTCACTAGCAGCTTTACAAGCTATTCCCATTGTTTATAAATTCTGATCAAGAAATGAAAAATCACTACAAAACAATGATCTTGTAAAATATAAGTTATTCTTCAGTACGCTATTTTTTCTTAAGTTAAAACACCTCTTAAACTCACCCTATTGTAGTTTTTTTGTTGTTGTTGTTTTTGTTTGGTTTTTTTTTAATAAAGGCAGCAGGTTTTTGACTCTGTTACAGAAACCTATTTTCTTAGATAAAATGTCCACTCTTTCTGCGCACATTTAAATGGAAATTATTCCTGTACAGTGTTACCATCAGAGATGACTCTTTACATGAAGGTATAAGAAGAAACAGTTTCCAGACAAAAAGAAATGGTATATGAAAACAAATAAGCTGAAAGTTAGCTTGCTGGAGCATTGAATTTGTCCTTTTTTTTCCACCAGATGTCAATAGAGTTCTCTTCCTTTTTGGGCTCCCCTACCACTTGAAAATTTGGATTAAAGAATAGCAGAATTTCATTTTTTCTTTATCCCTGAACCACAAAGCTTACATCCCTATATATCCCTGAAATGATATACAAAGAGAGTGAGAAGCAAGAGGTCTGTTGCTAAGGTACAGAATGTTTTTTGTTTACCAGATCAAGATTAGACTCTGTGGGTGCTGAATTGAAATAAAATTTATTTTAAATAGAGCCCTGAGAAATCAATTGTAACCAGCAGTTAATGGCTACTTTGGAACAGCTTGAGGGAAAGCCAAGGGCAGTTAAAGCTCCAGCAAATTAGTTATTAACTGTGCTAATTAATGGTATTGCAGAGATTATTGCTATCATAAACTGTAATCAATCAGGTTTATCATCGTGTCTAAGAAAAAGTTTGTGAGTAACAATATCTTCTGAATGCAGCTCTGCACTTCCAGTTTTAATTAATATGATAATCTGAGTATTCCAAAATGCTAAATTATACTTTCCCTTCCCAGGAAAATATGATCATGCATATGACCCACAATAATAAGTACCTCATGATATAATGTGGTCAGATGAAATGATAAATTCAATGGCCAAGGCATCAGGGGCTTGTCATGATTTACAGGAAGACTGTACAAATAAAGGGGACTAACTGTGGCTGGATTCACTGTCGTATTTTTCCTAGTGATGCAAGGTTGTAAATTTGAGTAATTCATGGCTGCTTTGTTGATTCAGTTTTGAAAGTTTCAGTGCATATGTAACTCCTACTTATACAGTGCTTTGCTGAGTACTGCATCTCTGCTCTCAAGTGCAGTAATTCTCTCTTAGTACCAGGTGATGCACTGGCTGGTTTTTACCATGAGGGAGTTTTGTGAGCCTTTGCTCTAGCACCTGGGTCCGCTACATGGTTTCTGGAAGAAGAAAACTCGGTCTGTTTTTTTTAGTTCGTTTGATTGTGCTCCAAATGAGAACCTTATCCAAAGCTTATCCTGTTATAAGAGGCTTGCAGTGTAAATGGCCCTGTGAGAGAAATATGGACAATAAAATCAATAAAGTATGGACCAAACTGTATGGACAGACATATCAATAAAGTTAGTACAGGTTTACATTATGAAATATATCCATATTTTCAAGTAGATTTGACATGTCTTTTCTTTTGGGTCCTATATTACTGTTGCCTTCTGTTGCAGTACTAATGTGAGACTCCAGTGTTGAAATGTGGAAGAAAGATGGATGCAAATGAAAACTGGGACAGTATATACTAACCCCTTAATAGAAATAACATCATAGAAAGAAACTGACTGCCTCAGCTGGGTGCTTTACAAGCACAAGTCAGATGTATGTGTTTCACAGTATTGTGAAGCCAAACAATAGTGATTCAGGGACTCCTCCTTGTCCCCAAAGCCTAGGGATAAAAGCTGTCTTACTGCCACACTATTGAGACCCATCTGTTTTTACAAAATTTTCACAGACTTGCTATTGATCATGTGTTCCTGGACCTCTGCTGGACCTAGAGGCTGAGCCTGTGGTCCAGAGAGGTAATTGTGGCTTTATTTTTTTTTTAGTCATAGGTCATAACTTCTAAAATAATGATAAATGGTGTTCTTCAGTGGCTTTTAGGGTAGCTTTTACCTGTACAAGAACGTTGCAGGAGAGAACATGAGAGTACAAAACCCTTGAGATGTTGATGGAATGCTGTTTTGGACAGAGGAATTGATCCCATACAGTCATATTCATAGTGCCACTCTACAGCAGTTCATGAGCAATGACTACCTTAAGTTCTGCCTGAAGATACCTCTTGAGACATCCAGGTAGAGCGTGCACAGATGAGAGATCTAAAAATTATGCAAATTAAATAATATAGAGGTACAATCTTTGATGTTGCTTCCTGGCTCTCTCTTTATTTAGCAATACAGATATGGGTACATTCAGTCTGGCCTTTAACATGTTCCCACTTCTGCTGATTATGTAGCTTACTTCTAATTTAAATTAAAATTATCAATATGGATTAAAACTGAAATATTAATAAAGAATGGAAAACAATGGCATAATTATTGCAGAGATGCTCTTGCTGCTTTTTCTAATTGGATTTTAGATCAAATCCATATTGAACAAAACTATCAGCACTGGCACTTAAAATCTCCAGCCAGTTAAAGTATTTTATGAATTATAAAGTAGATGGGATAATTCAAATCCGTATTAATCTTGGTAAACACATGCTTACGAAATGTTGTGCAAACCCTAAGTGAGCAATGACAACTAAGCCCCAAATGTGTGCGTGTGTATGAGTGTGGTTAGACAATTTGATGGCAGACAGGTTTTGACTTCCTTAGCAGGAAGAATATGGATTATGGCCATGGCTCATAAACTGCGAAGAGTTAGCATTACTGGATGAAATGAATACTAAAGAAGTGTTAAATGGTTTAGAACAGAACAAAGAAAATAGAAGTAACAAGATTTGTGTTAGTCACCAACCTCACCATTTGTGTGTCTTTTAAAACAGCTTTTCATTACTGCTTTTCTCAATGTGTTTAATTATACTGATACCTGGTAGATATCTCTTCAACTTCTTCTGTCACAGAAACTTGCCAAAACTGATCTTTTATCACTTTCAGTCCCTAAATCACCTTAATGTCTCCTTTTGTTCATAGCTAGTTCATAGATCTACAACATTTCTCAAAGATTTCTTAATTCTGATATTGTTAGACAGGTTTTCTTGTTTGATTTTATTGTTGTTCTTGTTATTTTTTCTTTCAGACATTTCAGACTCTTGAAGAATAATCAGGAGATTGAAACAAGCAAGATCTG
This sequence comes from Camarhynchus parvulus, assembly GCF_901933205.1. Taxonomy (NCBI): domain Eukaryota; kingdom Metazoa; phylum Chordata; class Aves; order Passeriformes; family Thraupidae; genus Camarhynchus; species Camarhynchus parvulus. The sequence goes on along the minus strand of NC_044571.1, from coordinate 52,998,989 downwards.
CCAAAGAAGTTTGGACTATAAAATTATTATTTACAATGTACATTGCAGTTTGGTCTTGATTATTTCTTCTTCAGGCAGTATAAAGATTTTAATACGGAGGAAATTGTCCATAACTTAATCTCATAATCAATTCATTTTTCCAATAAATTGAAAAGTAAAAGAAATAGAATCAGCTGTTGAAGTAAGCCAATGAGCTAGCACATTAAACATTTTTTTATAATTAAAATAATTTATCATAGTTTATAATGTATTTACATTAACTTGTAGGACATATATTTTGTAAATATCTTAGTAAAAATTTGATTTTTAATGGATGAATTGAGCGCAATATTAATATAACAGATAAATTTTCCTTGCATTTTAACTGGAATAAATCCGTACTAAGGTATTCTACCAATGTTACACTAGTAATTCTTTAGGTAGAATGAAGGCATTTCTTTACTAACCTAATATCTCTTACTAATAAAAGGTAGAATATTTAATGAGGTAAACAACCAAAAATAGATTTTTATGTATATGTATGGTAAAAAATTTTTGCAAGAAACTGCCCTGGCGGATAAGCTGTATGTATTGAGACTTGAATTATAATGATCAATATATATTGTGTTGCTATGGTGGTATGCTCAGAATCCATTTGATTCTGTGTTCAAAAGGTTTGAATCTTTAGTCATGAGACAGTTTGCTTTTTTCTTGGTTTTTTTTCTAAAAAAATGTTTTTCCTTCAAAGACTTACAGAATCGCTGAATATGCTGAGATGGAAGGAACCCTAAAGGATCACCAAGTCCAGGTCCTTGCCCCATAAAGAACCCTCCCCAGGAGTCACATCATGTGCCTGAGAGCACTGGCCAAACACTGCTTGGACTCCATCTGGCTGGTGCTGTGACCTGGGGAGCCTGTTCCAGTGCCCAGCCTCTTCTGGGTGAAAAACCTCTTTCTGATATCCAGCCTAAACTTCCCCTTACACAGCTTCAGGCCTCAAAGCCTGCCAATGATCACCACAGAGAAGAGATCAGTGTTTTCCCCTCCTCTTCCCCCAGTGAGGAAGTTGTAACTGCAATGAGGTCTCCCCTCAGTCTCCTCTTCTCCAGCTGAACAAACCAAGTGACCACAGCCACCGCTCATACAGCTTCCCCTCATGGCCCTTTGCCATCCTAACTTTCATCTCTTTATTTTAAGTTTTAAATAGTTACCTGCACAATTAATTTAAAATATAATGTGAATTGTGTTCTGAAAATATCCAGACTTTTTTCTTTGTATTTCAGTAGTATGTGAAGATCTTTGTCATCCAGACTGTTTGCTTTAAAATCAATGGGTTATTTTTACTCTGAATGACTCATCTTTTTCCTCTCAAGGATTTGATATTTGGTAATTATAAGGCATATATTTTCAGTTTCCTAGTAAATTCCTTTGTTACCCAGGGGTTGGATATCTTCCAAATTAGTTTATGTGATACTAATTCAAGAATTCAATATGTTGAAATAATCTCAGCCTTAGAGTTTTTTCAAGAAATTACCTGAAGTGTTCTTATTTGAATCACAGAAACACACCTAAACTTTTTAAGACTGGAGGTTTACTTTAAGGTATGAAGTATTTGTATACCTTTCTTCAAATTATAATTTTATACCTGCATTTTATTTATATTTTTAAATGTTTGTTCAGTATTTTTTTTCCCAACCATAGCTAGATAACTATTCAAAACAGAACCTTTTCATTTAGCACATTATCATTATTCGGTTAAATCCCAAGAACTTAGAGCTTCATATAAATATTATACTTCTTGCAAGCAGAAGAAGGTGCAGGACAGAAGAAAAGCTGTTGAAGGTGAAAAGTAAGGGAGGGGAAAGAAGGAATAGGATTAAAATCGATAGAGTGAGAGGATGTTGGACAAGTGCCAGGTCTGCTGAAGCCACAAGAAAGACACTCATTGATTTCCTGGGCAATTGGATCAGACCCATTGTCTGATGCTACTGCATTTTTTATATTTAGTAATTGGGAGTTATTGCCAAATTCTCAAACTGATAAATTTGATACCTTCTCGTTTTCTGAAACTCCTTGGTTTGTCCCAGTGCATAATTCAGACCTTCTGACCAGCTGCCCTCCTAGCATACAGCAAATTTTGGGCTTATATATAACCTCACTGAAGGCTGTTGGGATGGAAAGCAACTATGCATTTCCAAGTAGTCCTCTCCTGCATGGATCATTCTTGCAGCTATTGATCATTATTGCCTTGCAAGTGTTTGCTTGCTTCTCCAGCTGGTACTGAAGAAAGGGCTACAGTTCCTACCCACTGTTTTCCCAAGTCAGAATAGTTGGGATTGAGGGCATGGGGGGACACTTAGAATTTAGAAACACTTTGCTGGAGTACTTCAGGTCTGCAGTATATGGTGTGAAAATAGGGTATCTGATTCAGTTAAGAGGCAGCATAATATTTCTAATCCAAAATTTCTAATTCTACACAAAATTGTCTCTTTTTTATTTTTTTTTTGCTGGCTGGTATTTGACATTATTTACAATTTTTTTACTTTCGGGACTCAATTTTCACAACTTGCCCTGCCTCAAATGTCTCATTTTTAGCTTCATTCTCCCATATTGTCCCCACATCTGCAGGACTGCATCTTACCTTTGAACTAATGAAGAAAGATGCATTTCTTACATTTCAGATTGGACAAAGAGCAGCCATTATAATCTTCTGTTCATTTGTAAGGATTTTTTTCTGCCTTTTTTTTAACTCAAATTGGTAATGATTTTTTTTCCTTTACATGTTTTTAAAAAAATATTTATCAACATTTATTGATTAAGTGGAATGTTAATAAGCCTATTATGACTTAGTTACTTCTTGCTTCCATTGCTTTCAGCAGGACTTCTTATCTTATTGAATTTTGAGCCTCTTTCAGGAAGGTTATCTTGAAAACAGAAGGGCAAGACATACTATAACTTTATTTATGTGGAAAATGTAATGGCTCTAAGAAGCCTTTAATGGGACCTCAGATGCTGCAAACAATAATGTAAGAGTATTAACTATGCAATGGATAAAAGATGTTTCTGTGCTGCAGGCTCAGTGAATCCTAGATGAAGTCTGTTGTGGATACACTAAATATTAAAATTATTTTCCAAGCTTCCTCTGTCCTGGAAGCTACTCTGTGGAATGTAACAGGCGACCCAAATCCACAACTATCATAGTTGTATAAAAGTCTGGTCTTTGGTAAATTTCAAAATAAGAAAGACAATAATTCAGCGCATGTGTAGGTTCAGAGGATGAATTGAATATGAAAGGAAAGATGTGAACTCAGTGAGCTATGAAGATGTGTGACTGTCTATAAATTTATTATGTGCATCCTTTAGCCTACAGTAGTTTGATCAAATGAATAATACACTTGTGAATCAGATAACTGGATTACCTGTGTTCTCAATGGAAATTTTAAATCTCATCTGAAGAAATAAACTCTTTCACCCAATCTAGGTCCTATGTCATTCAAGACGTTTTACTCAGAGAACAAGGACTCAGGGGTGCATACACAGAAGTGATTTCATATTTGGTTCCTATTTGTATCTATTTTTCACAGAAAGAAAATTGCTTGTTTTGTATGACTAGTAATTTGGTTTTACTCACACAGCCATTTCTGTAAACAGGAGCTGAAATTCTGTCCCGGTTGGGAAGTTTCTGAGTATCTGTTCTCAGCTGCTGAATATTTTGAACTCTGACTGATGTTGTGGCATCTCAGCAGCATACAAGAGCAGCTCATTCCCTCATAAAAAAGGGCTTTAACCAGAAAAAAATATATCAACATGTTAGCTTGATAGTTAAAACTGTCTCTAGGGCAGTGAAAGATAGAGACTTAAATTGTCTCAGGAAACAGAGTAACTTTGCTGTGAACACACTGTGACATTTTGCCTCTATAAGAGAAGCCTGATTTTAGATGCAACCATCATATTCTCTGTAGAATTTGGATGTGCTTGGGTGCATGAAAGCAATGGCTGTTCATCAAGCAGACATAAATAAATATTTTAATTTCCAAGGACACTGATTACCACAGCCTGAAACAAAGCCAAAACACAACTATAGGCTTACAGGAGATTTTTCAGGTAAAAAAGTGCAGCCTGCTATATGATTTAAAGCAGCTCAAGTTATATGTCTAGCATTTATCTGCAGGGAAATTTTTTACGATAATATTAGATTGTTTTTCATTCTTTAATAAATATAATTTAAAAAAAATCTGAGCATGTGCAGAAACATATTTATGGATCATAAAGAGTCTGAAGTGAAACAGCAAGTTCTTGTAAATAAGCAGCTCTGGGGTGCAGATGAGAAGGGATTTTCAGCATTTCAATAAATATAGTCTTCTTGTTTACCTTGATATCTCAGTTTAGATTATTCTTTATTTATCAGCTTAGATTGCTTACAGGATTTTAAGAGTTTGTGTTCTTCATAGTCAATTCACTAATAACCTAGCTAAGTAAACACATCTTTTACCAGAGCTATGTTTCATTGCTTAGCTCTATGCATGAATATCTGTAATATGGTTTGCCATATTTAGGAAAAAAAACAAAAACAAAAAACCCAAAGCACTCATTTAAGCAAGCTAGGAGTACAACCCATTCATTGCAGAAGTTATAGGAAAAGTACAGATATTATATAGCTTAATTTCTTTGATTAAAATTCTTTAGGTGTCAAGTCATCAAAATTGTAACTTTCAATAAAAAAAGATGAATTTTCTCTTTATTAGCTGGAAGCAATATTGTGACACAAAGCCTGTTTTTAGCATCTTCCTATTTTGCAATTGTCTGCATTTTACAGTATCTTTATACAAACAATCTATAAATTATTTGACTTGGAATTATTGTTCAAAATGTACAACCCATATAGTTTATCAATAGTTTCCATTTCGCTTATTCTCAAAGAGCCTTCAACTAATTGCAAGAAATTCTTCCTTAGAAGTGCAATTCATGCTACGATGTCCATGTGTGCCATGCCTTATAGAATATCTTGTTGTCTAGGATCTCCCACAAAATCCTAGTATTAATTTTTATGATAGATACAAACAAGTTCAACTGCATGTGATCTTTGTATTTCAGTGAAGATGAGGAAATTTTTTCCCCCAAGGCTAATTTTTGGAGTCAATACTCATCCTCTTGTATATTGTCTTATTCACCTCAGCAAAAATCAGTATTTCCTCAGTGGATTGATAAGATTAAATTCATCTGCTCTAACTTTAGCCTAAGCTGTATCAAATGCACATATTCTTATTTCTAATATTGTTTTTCAGAAATTGATTGCAATATTCTTGGATAGCTAAGTTATGATACAAGGAAATACTGATAAAATATAAACTTGTCATGCAATATTTTTTATATATTATGGTGCAGATAAAAGTTAGTATAAAACACATAAGTTTTAATAACTTTGTTTTAGTGAATCTAACTTAATGTAAAATACTTCAAGTTAAAATTTCTGTCCACACTATTAATGACACATTACATCTCATCTTGTACAACCACATGCAAAGAAATAATTCTACATTAAATACCTCAAATTTTTATTAATCCTAAAAAGTACCTTCAGTGTACTGAAGTTGCTTTAAAAAAATGAAATTAACAGAGATGCAGACGTTTGTTAGAACTGATCATGAGTTGTATCTGTATATTGACACTCCATGTGCAGTGAATGATGAATGCTGCCGTGTATTCAAAAAGTGAAGAATTTTAAAATCACATTTAAATAAAGGATGTTTAGGATTTTACTAATTCTTGAAGAATTAAAAACCAAAAAAAACCACCCAAAAATACCATGTGTGGAAATGCTGTTATCCAAAGAATCCTTATATAGAAGTCAGAAATTATGTAAACTTTCTGTACTCTAGAAATTTCTTTTCTATATGACCCTGTGTGCTTTGGAAAATCCTATTTTCAGTATGTCTATTGTAATCAGAAAGTACCAGAAATCACTCTTGTCATTCAGATGGATGAAAGGAAGAAGAAACAATATTTTGCATATAACCACAACTTTCCCAAACTTCTTGCTTCTAATCTACTTTAACTAAACCTTGGGGCTTTTTTTACATTTTCTTTTGCTCTTATTAAACAGAAAAATAACAGAGCAGAATAATCCCACTGTAAAATATTGAACTGTTCTTTAGCAAAAAAATAAGAGGAATGCTATTTGATGGAATCAGGTGATTTATCTATAACTTCTCACCCCATTATGTCTCTCTCCTTTAATTAAATAGGCTCCCTGCATGACTTTAAAGTTACTAAATGAGCATTTCACTAGTTTTTTGCACCTACAGCCTTTGCAATCAAAGCTTTTTTAAAAAGACAAACTATCACTTCCTGAAAAGAACTGCAGCTTAATAGTGGAATATGGTTGCTGTTGTATCACATATTGTGCAGCAGTTTCAGTAGGGATAGAATAGGATTGGGAATGCAGGTAGCAAATTAGATTGATGTGTTGTCCTCGACATACTGGCATTTTCATTTCTGAGGCCTACCAAGTCCAAAACAAAACCATTTTTTATACTTGTTCAAAATCTCTAGAGAAATGACTTCAGGTGGTCTCAGCCCAGTTTTTCATGTACAAGAGGACACATCAAAAAAGCTGTCTTGGTTGATAGTAATTCATCACTTTTGTCTGTGGAAAGCCATGGGATTGCAGCATGGAGAGAAAAAAAAAATTACTGCTAACCATATTTTTTTCCTTCCAACTATATGTCTCTGGACCATTTTGTATGAATATATGAGCAGACATGTCAAGAGAGGCAACGTAGATCATGTCTTCATGATTATCAGGAATTGTTTTTTAATTCACCTTTCCTACACCTTGTCTCTGACTGAATCTAAATATAATTAAGCTAAGTCTCAAAGTATGGAAGGCAAACAACAGGAGCTATAACTTTAAGAAGAACAGATAATGAAAAATTTAAGTCACTAAAGAGCGCTGATGAGATGTTAAAAATGTAATCAAGCAGCATGTCATTGTATATGCTTTAATTCCTTTTAGCTCCTAAAATGACCTTGAAAAAATTAGAACACTTGAAACTGTTGCATCTTCAATAAGTTTCTCCCTCAAGTTTAATGAATGAGACAAATTATTATATTCAAGTATAAAGAAGTCTCTGAGGAATACCTATTTCAAGAACACTGTTCAGTTTTCAATGGTCACACAGCAAAGTACAAAATTGTTTTGAATGGCTGCTTTTATAATTTCTACCCTTTCAGTCCTCCAGAACTTATTCCATATAATTCCAGTGAGGAGCCATCATACTGACTTAAATAGGCAAGTTGTGGAATTGTGAATTCCTTTTGTCACTTTTGTATTCTTCCTTTGGGACAAACAAATGACTAACATAGACAAAAGTGAGATAATGTAACAATTCATTATATATCTGTTGGAGAAAATGAGCTCAACTGGTAATAATACAACAAATGTTTAGAACGAAGATGTGTGCTATAGCAAGTCCTTGAAAATATTTATTCTAACTGAGCCTATTAAGTTTAGAAATAGTGCAATCCTCTTTTGAAGTATGTGACTATGTGCAAAATGAAGTAATTAACATCCTATTTATTAAATATTATTTCCAATAATCATGATACAGGCAGACATCCTAAACTGATATTGATGCTGTTGTTTTGGAAAACCCATAATAATCAGGTTTAAAACAATCTATGACTTCATAGGGATACTAGGTGGCCAAATGTTAGCTTTTTTTGCTAATTATTATTAAAATTATTATAGCTAATTATTATTAGTAATAACCAATATGATCTGTATTGAAAGTAACTTCCTATCTTGCCTGTCCCCTCGGACAGTACTTCTATTAATATTTTCTGTGCTCTGATTTCCTTTGCAGCCCACAGACAACATATTATAGCACTGTATATGAATCTGTAGAGAACTGCACTACTTTGAGTAGTAAATAAAGGCCAGGAGAAAGAGGGCAAAGAATGGTCTAAATTAAATTTTCCTTATTGCTGAAACCTGTGTGTTTGTATAACTCACACAAAAATCTCTAAGGAAACAGGTAGAAAATCTGTTATTTAGCTTCATAAAAGAAGGCACCTGGACTCTACCTGGGTTCCTTTGTCCTAGTTTCTAAATACCATTTTAAAAAACATCTGTTATTTCTCAAAAAAAAAAAAAAAAAAAAAAAAAAAAAACCAAAAAAAAACCCACCAAAAAAAAAAAACAACCCAAGCCAAAATACCAAAAAACCCCAGTAAGCTATTCACATGACTACAAAAGCAAAGTCTTCACAAAAAATATTTTCTGCATGAAGTCAGTACAACAATACGTCCACAGCTATATAAAAAAGGTAATATTATCAGATAGACAATGTTTATATAAATTGATGTCCTAAATTTATTATCTGTGATAGCAAATAATGAGTAATATTATTTATGTTAATCAATCTTACTTGTTTAGTTTGATGTCTATGTTTCAGTACAGCTGGAGTATAAGCAAGGATTTTCAAGAAAAAAAGCCTAATAGCAAGCCTAAAAGTCTAAAAGAAGCCTGTTTCTTTTTCTCTATGTCTATCAAAATACATTTGATCTTATGAGGCATGGTCTTCCACAACAGTAATCATATGCTGTTGTTGTATGAATAGGCATACTATTGGGTATTTTAAATTGAAAATACCCATAAAATACCCATGAAGACTAAGAGGCTAGAAAACTGGGAGGGGAGATATAATATTTTTAAGTGAAGAAACCCATTCTACAATCTGATTTCTAATGAAAATATCCACTCCTCTTCAACTTGTTTAAAGCAAGAGTTCTTCACAAATAGGACATCTATATGATATATACACTTTTCAAATATCTTTAGCTCAGTTTTCCAGTAGAAAAAGTAAAATGGAAAGCTTGATTTCTGATCAAGACCTTGTTTAACAGGTTCAACATATTGTAGTTTCTTACAGGACTTTTCAGGATTCATTTAGACTCATGCAACATTCTCCAAGGATAGAAGTTAGAAAGGAAGAGCCTTTTTGGTTCAACAGGAGAACTTAAAATTAAGCTTCACGAGTATCAAAGAGAATTGATACAAGTTGTCCAGTTGCAAAATTTGGCCCATAGAGGAGAAAAGGCTTATGAGTCATTTAAATAATTACTCTCTTGAGGACTGTAACCACACAGAGGATGCAATATCCAAGTGACCTGAATCAATATATTTCATTGTGTCTTTTCATTTTGTTCTTATAAAAGATGAACATTTTGACAGAAAATCAGACCCCATGTAATATAAAATACAATCTTTATTAAGAAAAAATAAAAGGGGAATGATTGAATGGTAGTTCTACACCACACCACAGTGTTTAAGGCCCTACAAGGTCACAAAAATATCTGACCTCAAGAGCAGTTTATCTTAAGAGGCAAGAAATAAGGTAAAAATGCCAGGAGCCCAAGATGAATGAACCAAATGCCCCTAACAAAAGCTGAATATTAAAAGGAAGTATACCTTCAAGTTCTGCCCTTCAGCCAAATTTCTGGAAGAAAACCCAGGGCGCCTGGAAACTCCTTCCCACAGCTGAGCAATTTGTCCAGAAGAATACTGTGAAGGACTATACCAAAATTCTTACTAAAATCCAGATAAAAATATATCTATTACTCTCTGGGAGCCTGGTCTGGTTCTGTTCAGAATCTTCAAAAATAATCTAGGTGATGGGACAGAATCTACCTTCAGAACATTTGCTGATGCCACCAAACTTGGAAAAGTGGCTGATATATTAGAAGGTTATGTTAACACCCAGAAATATGTCAATAGGTTGGAGAAAGAGGCTGACAGGAATCTCATGAAGTTCAACAATAAATGCAAAATCCTTTACCTGGGAGGGAGGGGAACAACCTCATGCACAATATTTTGTGGGGCAGAGGTCTAGAAAGGAGATTTGCAGAAAATATCTTTTGAGAGGTGGATTACAAGTTTAACAGGATCCAGCACTCTTCCCTTGCCATAAAGAAGGCTCATTATATCTGAGGCTGCAGTAAGCAAAGTATTTCCAGCAGGCTGAGGGAAATGGGTCTCCTACTCAGCACTGATGGGACCGCAGCTGAAGTACTATACCAGGACAAGAGTGCCATGAACATACTGGGGAGAGTTCAAAGAAGGGCCACAAAGATGATAAAGGTGCTGAAGCAACTTTTTAATGAGGAAACACTGAAAGAGCTGGAGCTATTTAACCTAGAAGAGAGAAGGCTCAGGGGGATTTGGTATATAAATACTTTAAGGGAAGGCGAAGATAGGACAGAGTCGGACACTTCTCAGCAGTGCTCAGTGACAAGACCAGACACGATGAACAGAAACTGAATCACAGGATGTTCCTTCTGAACATCAGAAGAAAACATTCTTTTCACTGTGAGGGTGACTGAGCTCTGAAACAGGTTGCCTAGAAAGGTTATGGAGTAGCCAGCTTTGGAACTATTCCAAAGCTGTTTAGTAATTGTCCTGGGAAACTGGCTTCAGGTGCCCTTGCTTGAGCAGGGGAGTTAAAGCAGATGGCTTCCAGAGATCGCTTCTTTCTCAGCCCTTTCTGTGATTAAATGAAAATACTTTCTGATATATATTTTTTGTGCCTTTGCATCAGCCAAATGAATGACTGTGAAATTTTCCTCTGCACCTGTTTAATTCCCTAGAACAAAAGTTCCTTTGGCATTTAACCTTGGTTATAAAATGTCTTTAAACCCTTGGTTTACCAACATATATCCCTCTTAGAATTATTTCAAAGAAGTCTTGAATCTTGCAATTTATATTGGTAAAAGATTTTAGGAACCAAAAAGACCTCTTTAAAGCTAAGCCAGCACTTTAATGTGAGTGGAATTAAAGAACACAGGGTCTGGTCACATCTATTGAATTCTGAGCAAGTATGTTATTGCAGTCTCTGAAAGCTGAAAACAGTAGAGGACTCCTACTGAGAGGCCTGGTAAATTACAGTTGTATTAACATCATTGGTGACAGATATTGCATGGCCCCTGGAAGATAAATAAACAATCAAGATGATTTAACTGTGAAGTTGGAAATACTGTCAAAATATGTCTAAACATGGTTCACTGTGAAAAAAGAGGTGTTGCTGAAAATACCTCTTAGAATTTAACCTAATTTGCTGTTTGAGGCCTGTGCCTTTTGAAGAACAGAGGATGCAGAAGAGCAGGGACCCCCTCTATAATGCTGACATTTTTTGTCTACCTATAAAGATGTGGACACATTCAGCATAATGTATGAATGAAGATGACTTTTAAGCAGCTGGTGCGTATCTTACAGTTGCATTAGCCTAGGAACCTGTGCAGAGATCAAGTCACTAGGAGCCATAGTGAAAAAAAAAAAAGGTATGAATTATCAACAGCATAACCTCACCATAATTTTTCATCTTAAAAATATTTTCTAGGAAATGATACTGATCTAGGAGTCAAATAGATTAAATTACCTAAAAAGGTCATTTTCCATAGCAAATCTAGTCAATAGATCAGCCAAATCAGATTTTTTTTTTAACTTAAAAAGGGAGATCACTTTCAAAAATTGTACTGCAGTCAAAATACCTGATTGGCATTTATATGTTTGGGACAACCACAGTTAAACTAACTGTCTGTAATCATTCATTTGAATCTCTTTCTTTTCATTTGGGTGATATTTTCACACCAGTGCGAAAGAAAACCAAAGGAAAATACAGTGAAAACAAAAACCTGCTTTTAACTCATAAGACCGTCCATAGTTTCAGTGGATGGTATTTTAAATGAACACAAATATTGGTGTATATCTTCTGTTTGTTTCTAATTTTTGATGTGTTATTTGACTTTTAAGTGTATTTCATCACTATCTGAAAGAAAACCTTGATTGAAGGCCTTAAACGCGTTTCTTTTGATTTACTATCAAATGCATTTTTATTAACAAATACTTCTTGAATGTTATAGACAAATACTAGCTATGAAAGATCTTTGTATAGACAGTGTTTACTACAAAGCACTTAGTTTTGACTGCCTTTCCTCTTAAATAGGCTATAGATCAAAAGAATGTACCTTAACATTTATTAGACTGCACATTTCCAAAAGTTTTCTGTTTGTTTACTGCTGTGTCATCACCTGGTTTTCCTTGCTGTTCAGTGACTTGGTAATAGTTTCATAATTTTTGTACAATGATGAAAGATGAATGAAATTAAATAAAAAAATTCACACTCTACATGCTTTTAATCTTTTGCTTCCCACTGAGACCTTATAAAAATATTGCAAGGACACAGGCAATTGCAAAGAAATAGTCAGGCATCTAGTGGCATTTAGCATACAGATTTTAGTGGTCTACTGCTCCTGAGATTTGCACTTCACAAATCTTTACTCCTAAAGATAAGTAATTAATTGCTGAAAGAACTCATGATCTCTGTCTTTCTTTTTTTCCCCTGTGGTAGCACATAATGAATAGCTTATTTTTATTTACATAGTTCCCATGCTGGTTCAATTAATATATCAGATTTATATCTGGGATGTCATTTCTGATTACTCATTCTGCACTAATTGGATTTCAGGGCCCTCTGTTGGTAAATCATTTTTTCTTTGTGTCATCTTCCAAAAAGTCTTAAGTATGTGATTCCCCAGTTGGTCAGAAAATCTAAATGCTTTCTCTAAACTATCATAGCTGCGGTCGCTCTTGCAAATGGCCCGGCAGCTCCACAGAGCTGAGACTCCGATGAAGGAGACAGAGCGGCCACAGCCTGTCTTAGCCAGAGCCTGGCAGGCTACCTAGCGGTAGAGCCAATGCCCCAGCCACTCAGGTTCCCTGGGCGGTATAAGCCGCAGGATGCAACCTGACGAAGGCTGATAAAGGCAAAAGGCAGCAGCGCCTTTGAGAGCGGTGGAGAGATGAAGGAAAAGCGCGAGCCGATCAATCTTCCGTGAACAGGGACGGGTTTATTAAGGGAAAGGGAGCAACGAGAGGGTGAGGGGGTCACAGAAGACTGACCACGAACCTTCCCCTGGTCTGGCTTTTTATCACCGACCCCAGGGGGAGGGAGAACAAAATACGACCAATGACAAGACATTACACAATCACAAAGAACAAATCAAGAGATAACCAAGGAGTGGCCTCCCCCCCTGACCCAATCACCTCCCAGACCCTGGGGAACTTTCCAGATCTGGGGAGTGGGCCGGGGGTGATGGACAGGGGGGGTCGCCAGGGGAACATGAGGATTGACAAGTAAATTAACATAAACTGAGGAGGGCCCGACCAGATTGACAAATAACCGACACAGGATGGGGAGGGGGCACTGGAAATCCCCTTTGCCCAGGTCGCCATCTTGGGATAATACAAACTAATGGGAAATAAATTTAAAACACACAAAACTTAACTTTGGAACAGCAGAAAAGGTGCAAACAAAGTGGGGAACAAAGTGCAAACACAAACGCACCCCAACATATCATTGTAGGGAAAAAGGAATCTAAAAGTTGAGACAAGAGATAACTTTGATCTACTTTATGAAATATTGTTGCAGAAAATATTTTACTTTTATTTTTTCTTCTTTATCCTTTCTGAAGATACAAGAAAGAGGGAAAAAAATAAATTATCTAGCTTGTGATACTAGATTCATCTTACATATTGTCAACAATGTGATTTAGTTTACGTGTGCTGAAGTGAGCATAGCTGGTGTTATATATGTATTATGGAGTCAGAGGGTTTGGGGGTATTTTTGGTGGATATTGAGTTTGTTGGCTTTTTTTTTTTTTTTTTGATTGACAGTAGAAAAATTACTAGGCTCACATTGTCTGAGGAACTTGAGTTCCTTGGTGATTAAGAAGCCATTTAAAATGTATTTATCATTCTGCAGTTTAACAAATTTACCGAATTAAGATTTTGTGTGACTTCATCCTTTGAAACTTGTACCAGAAAGTTGAAGTCTATTAGCATTTGCTTCTGTAAAGAATAAGCCATTATGAATTTGCTCATTGCTAATGCAATATGCTTGGCTTCTAGGATATTACTGTTCTGGTTTCTATGACTATGAGCTGTCTGTTTTATGCTCACAGCAAGCCAAATTTTGAGTCTTTACTCTCGCACAGACTGTATCACAGCCATTGGGAGATTTTACAGAATGCCAGCTTCATGATTTATACAGCAGCATTGCTGGCTTCAAAAGATTTAAATTTCAACTCAGATGCAGGTATATAGGTACTATTGATCTAGTATGTGGATATTGCTTATTTGACATTAGAATTGGATCCTGACTGTCTGCTTCTGAAACCCAGGCAATTCTCTGATATAAAGTTTGCAGATTCTTACGTTCCAATCTCCCATTGGATGGATTTGAGTGAAGCTCCCTGAATTCATCTAAGTAAGCAGATGGTTATCTATACATTACTGCCATGCTAATCAAATCAGGAAATTTGAATTTTCTCTGGAGAGCCACTATGGTCTAGTCATTTTTCTGTGTTCTGATAAAACACAGAGATGGCTGTCTTCTGGTATTTTAAAAGGAAAACTAGGTTCCTTTTTCAATCCAATACTATTTGGGTCAGATTAATCAACAAATCTATTACAGATTGTGTAAGAAATGTGTGTTTATGCAGATGAATTATTCTAATGTGCTTGAAAACAAAAACTGACAATGTTTCTAGGAGGTTTTTGGACATAAATTCCTTTAAGGAGAAAAAAATGTTAGGAAATATTAGTCTTATGGTGAAAAGATTGGAAGTTAAGGTTAAGGATAAATGACCAGCTTTCATATTAGAAATTTTACCTGAGTATTTTCTGCAGGGAGTTTGTACTATATTCATAAATTACCTGGGAAAAACAAGCAAAAAAAAAAGTCCAACAAAAAACCCAACAACCTTTTACCCTGTCAATAGTGAGATAATTATGTGGATCAATCCCTCTTACCTCCTTTTTCTCTCTCTCTTTTTTTCTCTCTCTCTATTTTTCTTCATTGACCCATGATCTGGAAAATTTTATGCAGGACCAACACTGGACCTATGGACTGGTGATCCTTGTCTTTCTCCCTTTTCCACCTTCACTTCTCTCATCTTTCTCTTGGCAAAGTGCAGCTGTCATATTCTACCCCTTACTCTGTTGTGTGGTTTGTTGTGAGGACCAGGAACTTGTTGAAGTATGTTGTAGAAATTAAGGGCTTGTTATCTGGAGACTAAACAGTGAGCTGTTTGCTGGAGTTAAAGCTAGTATATAGTAAGAGCATAGGAATTCCCTGACTCCTGGACTGATATCTTTGTTCAGCCTGATGAGAATTTATAATGAACCCTCTACTGAGTGGATGGTGACAAAAGTCCCACAAACTATTCTATGTTTTTATAATTTAGGAAGGAAATTCTGTATCAGTAAAGGCAAACTGCTACAGAAATTATTAACTGTTGCTCTATTGAATCAAGACAACTGCAGAGGACATAATAATAATAGATTATTTCCCCCCCATTTACTATGTGTTACCATATAAGCAGACCAAAACATAACAACCTGTAGGAAGTTTGAAACCTCACATTGCTGTTTATGACACTTGCTCACTTGAAAAAACGGAATAAATCACAAGGTTGGTGCTGATTTTACAGTGGGACAGATAGCTCTTGTCAGATAGCTCTTCTTGCTTTCTCTCTCACTCCTCAAGGCTACACACTTTCAGGGAGTTAATGTGCATGTATTAATGCATTAATCATCACTGACTTCTAAACATACATGGCCAACACAGGATGGGTCATGTCAGGATTTTTGTATTTGACAAGGATGCATAATCACCCTAGTTTCTAATTTTCAGAGCTTCTGCCTCAACCACAGCTTCTTTTCAATATGCTATTTACATTCTGTATCTGCAGAAAAGATTTTCCATGGCTACCACAATGAGCTAAACAAGTTTAGAAGTAATTTTGAAGTATTCTATTAAGTCAAATGCTTTAAAATACCTTCCTTAGTATCTCTTTTCAATAATTCCATATAACAGGGTAAGTGAGCCTTTTCATATCAAGTTGACCGTAAATTAGCCAGATGACCAACAAAAAAAAAAAAAAAAACCAAAAAAACAATCCATACTTTCTATCTATGCCAGTACTTTAGAGTAACTTGACCCTTTCAGCATATAATATATACAGTGTAGTAATAATGTATTTTGGCTCGACTTATGTTCTCATTTAACAGATATTCCTTTCAGTTTGGATCATTAGTTTTATATCTTCTACAGACTGTTTCCAGAAAAGTGTGAAAGTTTTGAGCATGCCAGACCTCATCATATTAAAGTAAAATTAAAGAAGAATGAAAATATGAATATTTAAATTAGACAAAGCCTTCATGAACTGCAAGCTTTTTCCTAACTGCTGTAGTTATAATGAACAATATCATCATTGACTTAACAAATTCCCTAGATAATTGCCTGACTTGCCAGTGAAACCAACTCATGTTAATTAGAAGTTTCAGTTCTTTTTTTTTTTTCCTTTTTTGGCAGATTATTTTCAATTTCTTCCTTTTTATTGGGATTTTAAGTACTGTCAAAAACATTAAACATTCAAATTTCAGTATTTAGTTAGTACATTAACATTTTTAGCGAATAAAAATAATGCAAATTTAGTAACTGAAAAAATGTAATGTGTTCTAAGACAAAAACGGTGTGACTGGAACTTTTTGAAGTTTTTTTTAGGTTTTCAATGAGGTGAAAATAGAAAAATTGTGAAAACACCTTTCAGTACAATAAAATTCAAAAATTTCTGGAGATGAGGTTATGTTTAGGTCATCTATGGATGTATTTTCATTCTTGATGAGTGGATTTTGATAATTTTATTCATTTTATTAAAGTTTAGAATTTGTAGTCCTATGAAATGGGTTTTGTCATGAGTTTACTTTAAATAAAATTTCTATTAAAGTCAAAGTTGAGAAAAGATTCTCATTTCTATTGCAGCTAGAGTATCTTTTTTTTTTTCTATATATTCTATTAATGCAATGAATGATAGCACAAAAGTGCATCTTGCTCCTGAGAGCTTTCCAGAACTGATTTCTCGAGAATTTCAGGAGAGTATTCTATGCTAGCATTTTAATATACCTAAATATTTTAACAATATTTACTTTTTTTTTTCCTGGAATAAAATTAAATAGAACAATCTATGGTAAACTGAGAGATAAGAAAGTTCTATGCTAAAGTGTCATGAAATCAATCATTGGTTTCAAGTTAATTTTAAGTTTTTCTAAACAAAACAGTCTGAATTTCAGTCTAGTAAAGGTAGCATAAAATAAGCAGGTTTTCTACATGTCTTTGGGAATTCTACTGCAGACATCTGCCATAATTTTTGAGTAGTGGTATTTTTGAAAGATACCTCTGCTTTTTATCTCCACTAAACATTACTTTCCCTGGGAATGGCAGGTCTGGGAGGGGAAACCTTCCCTGGGAACTTGGATGGCACTCACAGACACCTCCTGGCACTCAGTGCCCTCACATCAACCCAATCTGAGTGTGTTTTCACTTAATATTCTTGAGTGATCCTTCAGCTTTTGGGTGGAGTGACATGATCTGCTGCTACCCCTGAATAAGAGTCCTCTGTGCTTGAAATCTCCTGAGATCAGCTCAGCATGGTGTTGAAAACGACAGGGTTGTGGTTTTGATCACAGTGTGGGCCATTCACTACAGAGATGATCCTTGTTGCTCCTTTAACAGTCAGAATATTCTGTGATTCCATTGTGAGTGTTCACTTTGTCCATCATCCTTGTCCATGTAGTAATGATCTCTCCAACAGGCACAGTGTAAATACTATTGGAAGTGATAGTTTTGTCCGGTGGTTTTGGTTGTGAATTAAAATTTGTCTGAGGTTGTTATCTGAATTAAGATTTTATAATGTACCTACATGACACCTTTTTAAATATAAATGCTGAAATAGAAAATATTATTTATATGTTTTGAACCGTTACACGTTTCTAGGAGTTACTACATCTATAATTTTAATTACTAGCGTTTGAAACCATAGAAATTTGCCAAAAGGGCCACCTGAATGTGTTGATTCCTAAGAATTATTTTAATTACTATGGCTGTTTTTTTTTAGTCTATACTAATATCAAAGCCTGACAAATGCCTGAGTAGAATTTTTTTCTTTAATCAGAATTGTCACTATTCATTCCCAGTCTTAATTCTCTATTTTTTAACATGTTAATTCATTTTGGTGATATCAGTGGATGTTAGGATCAAAATATACTTTAAGTGATTTTCCAATAATGAAAGAAATCTGTGCTAGAGCTGAAGCTCAGTCCAGATATCAAATTTTACATCCATTTCCAAAATATCTGGTTGTTCCTGCTGTATTACACTCAAGCATTTAACTCTGTGGTCTTGGAAAACCAGACATTATAAGAAGTTACATAGATTAGATGGAATGTATTAGAATTTTAAGTAATAAGAAAATGGTTCATAAGTAGGAATAGATTTATGGTTTAGACCAGCTGCAAATTACATTCTGCCAGACTCTGTGAGCAAAGACATGAAACATACCCTTTGGGAATAAAACTGTTCACATGCAAATGTATATTATTCTAGTCAAGTTGTATGTCAGAGGTTATCTGCTTGTAATTAACATTTTTCTAGGTTCAAAGAGCTTTTTGTAGTGATGATATATTTTAAGTGAGAGGAAATGAAAAATAAACCATCTATCTAGGGAAACATATTTTCATTTAGTGTTAAATAAATGGGACATGAAATGCCAGAAGAGATATTGGTCTCAGTGCTCTTTCTATACCCTCACCTTGATTAGAAGTTACCAGGTAACGGAAGATCTCAACACTTGAAAAAATCAAAGGGTTGTGACAGAACAATGGAAATAATTTCCGAAGAAAGAGAGATTTTTAGCATTGAAAATCTGTGATGAGAGCACAAGGACAAATCCCAAAACCAGGAGAGATGGCAAATGTAAGTAATGAAAAGTCTCTAAATTCATAGATTTTTCTTTTAGCTTATTCATCCTAAGACACTAATAAATGGTGAAACCTCTTTTATACTATCCTTAATGAATAGGACGTTAAAAGGAAAAATGGAGCAAAAAGGGAGCCTCTTTCAAGCATTTCAGTTTATAACACTGCATATTAAAAAATATGCTTGTATGAAGTAGATGAAGAGCCTTTAGATAAAGTGTGGAAAAACCAAATTCCTATTTCTCATGCATGTTCATAATACCTTGATATGTAATCTCACAATGCCTTAATTTTGTATTTACACAGGAAATCTCACAGGAATGGAGCCTTTAATGATTCTCTCTCTCAAGAACTCAAAATACAGCCTCTGAGGAAGCATGTTTTACCGAAAGCCGGAAGATGTGTGGAAGGACTACTGTCTACAGGAATTCTTCAGAGGCTGTCCTTTTTTTCCTACCTTTTATTAACCACAGAGTGTTTATTAACCGGCTATCTAAGCTGTACCAGCAATCTAAGTATTAAGGAGGAAGGTAAGCCCTCTAAGTCTTAAAAATAACCAGTGGAAGCAGATGCAATGGAGAAAATGAGGGACAGAAATGAAGAAGCTAGTCAAAATTAAGAAGGAATGTAAGAAAACAACTAGTAGAAAAACAAAAGAGTTCAGAGCCAACAACTGTTCAAGGACAAACTTGCAAGTATACTTATAGAATCATCCCTTTTGAAGTGTATTTCACATGCTAGCATTAGCACAATGTAATACTGAATTATAAAGGTTTCCATTCAAATACATCCCTGCGTCTACTTGAGTACAAAAGAAAGGAGTACTGTGATCATAGAATTTGTGCCACTGCCAATGTTTATATGTTGCAGAGAATAACAGAATTATTTGTTAAAGGGGAAGTCATTATTCCTTTAGAAAAGATTTTAAAAAGCATATTAGCTTGTGACAGCCATACAAATTGAAATGATTTTCTTATCACCACAAGCAGATACATCTGCAGTCAGTTATCCACTGATACTAACTCATGCATCTCAACTCTAGTCGGCGGGGGCTGCACCTAAAGATGAGAATGCAATTGCATCTTCATGTCAATCTTTATTCTGTTATCAGAGACTGCCAATGAACACCAGGTGTTTTGATGATTTCTGTGTTATAGATGCTTGTCCACTGGGCTTTGACTTCTGCTGGTGACTTGTACTGCACCTTTAGAGCAGCTGCCAAACGTGACCTTTCAGTCCCTTATCAGCCCCTGCTGTGTTCTGGCCTATGACTTGGAGGTGAAAGACCTCATATAGTCTTATGAACCATTGCAGTCTTCACAGTATAATATTTTTTTTTAATATTTCATTGAACTTTATGCCTTGCTGTAGGCTGCAAGAAAGAAAAGGCAAAAGGAAAGCATTAAATACAACAAAAATGCAGGTATTGGTTAAAAAAATGTTCTTTTAAATTTTTTATCGCTTTTAAAAATTTCCCAGTGATAATATTTCATTAAAATTTTATTGCAAGAAAATATTTTTGTTGGTTTACTCATTCACTGAAGACTGGGGATAGTGCATTGTGTTTTGGATATGTATGAACTTACCTAATCAGCTTGGAAACTGCGCCAGATACCTTGGAAAGTAAAATGGGTGAGCAGGAGACATAAAATCCCCTTGAAGAGCAAAGGAATTTGCTGTCTTTATATGATGTGAGATAGTGATACAGATCTGGACAAATACATAAAGAATAGAAAATGTAAAAGAAAAATAAAAATTAGGGAAATATTTTAAGATCTCTTAAGGACTTTATGTACAACTGAATTCAACAATAGATTTATCCATCTTGTCTCTTTAAAGCATTTAGTGGTTTAAGGAATTGATTTGTCAAACAAGATGATCAAATATATGAGCCACTGAGAGTTCAAATACAGCAGAGATTATGAGAAAATAAGTTGGGTTACTTTATATCAGTAGTTCTCAATAGAGGAAAAAATTAATTGTCTTAAGAAAAGTTATATCATAAAACTATATGAGTGATTTTTCTATTACTTGATAGTTTGTCAGAGCTTAATCTTTCACAATTTTGATGTTTGTATTTGTGATAATTACTTTATACTTCCTCCAGAATCCATTGAAAGCAATAGCTCTTTTTTAGGTAATGATTCATCTCATCTCATCTCATCTCTTCATGAAGAAGTCAAAAATAGTTTTGTCTTACATCATTATAAAAAAATCTTGGTTTTGTTTTGGTTAGAAAGGAAGTCTGTAGTGAATAGCCCAAATATTGATATCAGTATTACTAAAGAAAAAACAAATAAATTGGATACCATCATTTGTGCATTTCTCAATCACCAAGAAATGCACAGCAGACCATGCTTTGAAAAACACAGTAACATCACTGAAATTGGAGGAGTAGCAAAATACCCCACCTTTCCCCTACACTTTTCTTAGCATTCTCTATTGTTTAGTACTCTAGGCGGCATCAACATTGCAGCTTCAAGGGCTGTTTGTAATTATACTCACAATCAAGATTGCTTTCTTTGCAGTTAAATCAAAATCGTATGTGAAGACTTTCAAAAAAGGAAGGAGACGATTCTAGTAAACCCCTGACCTGTTGGGTGAAGATGCATGAGACCAGGTACATTTGCTCAACAGAGTAAGAAATATGGTATAAAGCTGAAAGTTATCTCTTTATTCCAGATATTGGCAGAGAGACAATACAATTTTCCATTGATCTTCTTCCAATTTGCCAAGCACAGATATACTTAATTTCATTGCTAAGCAGAAAATGCCCTAGTTGTCAATATTGAATCTAGCCTTGAACTTAATATTTGTGTTTGTTAAAAATTGCATATATTTTAAACTGTTAAATATATTGCAGAATTCAAACACCAACAGATAGAAACCTAAGTAAATGTTCAAATATATGTATTTAGAATTATAAGATAATTTTGAATCTTTTTTTTTCCCTGAAAGACCTTTCTGCCAAATTGAAATATATCGTAAGGTTATGCTGATTTTTCCTAAATTATATTTATCTCAGTCCTGAGAACTGAATGCCTGTAAATATGAAGAGTTTACTCCTCTAATATTTTTTGGTTTAATTTAATGTAAAAGGGAATGCTTGTGCACTGTATGGCTAAATTGAAATAAAAATGTATTTTAGTTTTAGTTAAACACTCAATATATTTAAATTTATGTGGTACTTTTTAGGAAGAATGTATGTTTAGTTAATTGTACATATTTACAAGTTTTACGATTACTGATACCTTGAATTTTATCAGTATGAAAGAGAATTTATGTATACATATAAGACACAAAAAAAGAGAGAGAGAAGAACCAGAAGAAAAGATGTGCAATAGTCATTGTTGTAATAATTTCCCTGTTCTCAGACAGCAAAATTCTACAGCTGGTAAAGTTCACATGTACATTTAGCCTTTAATTTTTCCTGTCTGAAAATAACAGCTGATCTATCTAACTTTTCAAAACACGCATGTTTTTAATTTTTCTAAGGAAACATAGCTCTGTGTCATCTATTGTCACTTTTCCAAATTAGTACTGCAATAGAGCTTATTAGGAAAGAGAGTGTTTCATTATGAATTAGTTTTACCAATCCTATAATTCCAGGTATTTTTAAAAAAAAATTGGAAATATTGTTTAGTTATGTTGGGAAAAGTGAGAACTGCTTTGTCTCTTTTACTCAAAATTATATGCTGCAGTGCCATAGCATTTCTGGATCCCAGACACAATGTGGTCTTTATAGTGAAATGAGGTGCAAGTTATTATAAGAATATGACACAAAGCTGATTTAAGTATTATTCTTTTGTTACATCCAAATTACAATTTCTAAAATGGAATTCTTACACCTTTAGCTACCTTCAAGAGGTATAAATTTAGTTCTAAAAAAAAGATTGGATCAGGGGAAGTAAAGTAGTAAAATATTCCAAGGATCATCTCAAAGAAAACCTTCTTACAAACTCAGTGGTGGAAACTTATTATGAAGATTACTTTTCCATAACATTTGCCTTTTCTTGTAAATGTATTATACCTGACAGGCAAGCCTGTCAAGGTTTTGAAACCTTTTCTCATTTACTGTGAAATCAGTAGCAGTTAAGAACATTTTTAATATGATAACATGTGTAGTAAAGGTATGGAACAAATGATGCTATAAAATCCATGCTTGAGATAGAAAGCACGGAAACATTAAAGGTCATTTTAAATACTGATGAATAAATAGAAGTCTGGATGCTGTTGATTAGAATTTGTCTTTTACTCCATAAAGTAGAAAGAAATGAGGGATCTTACAAAAATAATAATCAGTCAGTTGTAATATGTGGAGAGTAGTAAACTGCTTAAAAAAACCAACCAAACAAAAAAAAGTATCAGCTTACCAAAAGGCAATGTAAAATTTTACAACTGAGCATAAATAAGTATACTTACACTTACATGTGTGGATATATAGATATTTTTACAACAATTAAGGAATCACCGACCTGTGTAAGTTAGAAAACTTAAAGATCAATCAAATTCCAAAATTTGAAACCAAACTTTAGTAGACATTCATTAAGATTACCCATGGTGTTATTCAAAGCAGTTAGTCTTTAATAAGTGTATTCCAAACTAGCTGTGAGTGTGCAATGCCACAAAGCTGATAGTGTTAATGCCTGCAGTGAGAGTCACTGAAAATGTAAGTTTTTGAGGTGAAGGTGGTCAAGGCTGAGAGTTGTTATATTGGTGAAAATTGGACCCACTTCCACTTTTATGAGTGCAGAAGGTCTTGGCTTTGGTCATGTAAATCAGCCTCATTTTCCTCCTTGACCATGGAAACTTGCCTGGGAGTAAGTGGAAAGATAGGGTATGACCTGTCTTAGCTTCATGTAGTGGGCTGACCCTGGCTTTACTGCAGAAACCCACCAAAGTTGCTCAATTACTCCCCTCCCTAAGTGGACAGAAGAGAGGAAATATAGTAAAAGATTCATGAGTTGAGATAAGAACAGGGAGAGATGACTCACCAAATACCATAATGGGTGAAAGACACAGCTTGGGAATATTAATCAAATTAATAACAAAGAATCTTAGAGCAGGACAATGAGAAGTAAAACAATTGTCAAAACCCCTTCACCCTCACCCCTACCTCCTTCCCAAGCTCTACTTCCTCTCCCCCAGCAGCACAGGGACACAAGGAATGCGAGTTACAGTCAGTTTATCACAGATTGTTCCTGCTGCTGCTCAGGGAAAAGCATCTTTCCTCTGTTCCAGAGTAGGGTCTGTCCCATGAGACACAGTCCTCCACAAATTAGTCTAGAGTAAGTCCATCCCATGGGTAATGGTTGTCCACAAAATTTTCCAACATGGGCCACATTTACACAGGATGCAGTCCTTCAAGAATGGGCATGTTCCAGGACAGGTGCCACATGGTGTTACAAGTCCTACTAGGAAACCTTCTCCAGCGTGGGCTCCTCTCTCCACAGGACTGCGGGTCTCTGCCAGGAGCCTACTCCAGGACAGGTTTCCCATGGGTTCACAGATCTTGTCCAGGTATCCACCTGCTCTGGGTTGGATCACCTCTGTGGGCTGCAGGTGGATCTCTGCACCTTCATTGATGGTTTTGGGCTGCAGGAGTACAGCTTCCTCACCGTACTCTGCACCATGGGCTGCAGGGTATCTCCACTCCAGTGCTGGGACCAGTTCCTCCCCCTCTTTCTCCACTGACCTTAGTGTCTGCATAGATGCTCCTCTCACATGTTCTCACTCAGGTTTTCTCTGGCTACATTTCCTTCTGTGCAATAACCTTTTTTTTTCTTCTTAAATCACAAAGGTGTTGCTGTCAATTTTGACTGACTCAGCCTTGGCCAATGTCTGGTCTGTCTTGAAGCCCTCTGGCACTGGATGTGCTGAGCATGGAGAAATCTTCTAGTAGCTTTCCACAGAAGTCACCTCTGTAGCACCATAATTAGCAAATCCTGGAAGATAATACAGGAAGTCAATAATGGAATGTTATAAGGGCAGTATTATGACTCAAAATAAGCATCTTGCAGAAATTATCTGAAACTATTCAAATAGTAAAAAAAATGGGAAAGGTGTTATACTTGGAAAGGAAAACCCAACTTAATAGGTTTTAAATGTTCATTAATATGTCAGTCAAGAGAAATACAACAGGAAGGTGTTAGGATCTTCAGCAGAGCACGTACAAAAAAAAAAAAAAAGAAGCAGCTTTCACCAGAAGGGGGAATGCTCTCAGGGAATGTGTTATCTGCAATGTTGATTGTAAAATGATACAGAAGTTCTCCCCTAAGGGTTTATGCTTTCTTGCTTGCTTGCTTGTTGCCACTAATTTTAATGATTGTGTAGGCAAACCAGAGAAACCTGATATATGAGCCATGAAAATTATATAAAAAGAATTTGTCAGTATGTTAATAGCATTGTTTTCTTGATCTAGAAGAGGAAAGAAGGTTATTTTATCTAATAATGGTCTTCCAAGTATAGCATTTATTGGGGAAAAACACACAAAACCAATAAAACCAGTGGTAGCTTTTGTGTAGGTTAGAAGACATGATGATAGATTTAATATATATGGAGGCAATTCTTTATTCTTAAATTTAAATATTATAGGGTTCTGTCTTTTTCTTTTTTGGATGTGACCATCTAAATCCAGCCCAGGTCTCTATCCTGGTTTTCCACTGTTCTTTTCAAGTCTGAGAATTTTATTCAAGGAATCAAGCCATTTTTTAGATGTTACAATAATTGTGATGAGAAGACAAGTGTGAAAATATTCTTGTGAAAATAGCAGAGTAAGCCAGAATTTTTTTTCCATGCACCTTTCCACCATATTAATATTTTAACTGGTAATCCTTTGCAAATAATTTGTGGTGTTTTAGTGCTACTTTTGTGTATTTTCCACAGTAAGTAGGCTCTTGTGGAATGGTACTCTTCTATAAAATATGTAAAGTTCATAAGATGGTTCTGATTAAAAAAAAATTCCTACATTACACTAATCTATATCTGTGTGTATGTTAGCTTTGCCTACTCATTAAAGATGTTTTCTTGCAATGTCTAGACAGACAGAAGAGGTGCTAAAAAGCCCCAAGGTCACCTGGAGGTTATACTGCATTTCAGTTGAATTAATTCTGCGCCTAACCTAAGGATTTTGGACTCTGTGTGCATTACTTTATAATTGTCAGCAAAACTCCTCTCAGTTATTGTTTAGTATGAGTTCACAGAAAACCTTCCCCTTTACGCAAGTTTGTACTACTATATCACAAATTTAAGTTCCCTGATTGTCATTGTTTCTCCATTTAATTTATTTTGTTTAGATATTATATTGAAAAAAATAGAATATTAAATTATAATTAGCACACAGAAAATACTTTCTAAAGCAATTAATCTCCTTGGCCAGGTGTACTGAACTTGGAAAAAGCTCCTTAATCTAATTGTATTGCACCATTTAACACCTTTTTACAATTTCATTGACCATTTGTAAGAAGATGACAAAAACCCCACAATTTTCAAAATCCTGTGGTTTCAGATTAGTGTGGAATTAACTGCATTTTTAGGAATCAGTTTGACATATGTGCATATCTTTAATTTCTTTTATCCTCACAAAAAGTAAATAAAGTAATGTTTTCAAATCCAACCAATAATACATATGGCCTAAAATCTCTGTAAAATTACATGGAAAAATATCTAGGATGTATAGTATATTTTGTACATGGGCCTTCTGGTCTATGTTACATTTAGTATTCTTATAGTTGACTTCAAGAATAAAGCTGAAAATACCACAGAATTTTTATATCTATATTAATAATATGCTAGTTGTTTTCAAAAAAAAGCTTAGAATTTTTGGAGGTATTTTTCTTGCCATGACACCTACATATTACTCATGCAGTTATTGGTTTTTAGGAACCAATAATAACTTGTTACTAACTCCACAATATTTCAAACTGACGGAAAAAATTCATTGTGTGTTAAAATATCTGTTTTTACTCAGATAAAATGTGTAAATAATGAGAAAATAGGTTGGAAATATTTTGATATGCAAGGAAAATATGTGTGTATATTTAATTTATTTACTCTGAGATTTTGAATGTGGCTATAGTTTTATGTAAGAAAAGGGAAGTAGCCTCTTTATCAAATTGGGCTATATCTGATGGACACTGACTTTTTGCCACAGCCACTAGGAAAATGGTGTACATTAGAAAGCTTTTACATGAGCAATTAAGAATACTGATGGAATCTGGCTAGTGGAAATCTATTCTGTTTTTTCTGGTTTTGTCTGGAATAGTTAATTTTCTTCATATTAGCTGGTATGAGGATGTGTCTTGGAGATTTGCTGAAAACTTTGATAATGCTAGGATGTTTTAGATGTTGCTGAACAGTGCTTTACACAGGGCCAAGGGTTTTTCTGCCTCTCACCCGACCCCACCAGCAAGGAGTCTGGGGTGCACAAGAGTTTGGGAGGGGACACAGAAGGGACAGCTGACCCCAGAGAACATGGCATCATGCTCAGCACATAAAGTGGGGGAAGAAGAAGGAAGAGGGGAGAATATTTGGAGTGAAGGTGTTTGTTTTCCCAAACCACTGTTGCATGTGATGAAGCCCTGCTTTCCTGGAGATGGCTGCCCATGGGAAGTTATGATTGAATTTCAGGTTTTGCTTTGCCTATGCACACAGTTTTTGCTGTAGCTATTAAACTGGATTTGTCTCAAACCATGAGTTTTCTCACTGTTATCTTCTGGTTCTCTTTCCCATTCCACTTTAGGGAGTAAGGAAGTGACAGCGTAGGACTGACCTGTCACCAGTGGCCAAACCACAATGCTAGTACTTATATATGTCAAAAAAACTTTTTAATATTTGAAATCCAAATCTTTTAAGTCTTAGCATACAACTCTAACTCCTATTATCAACTTGTTACATGCAAGAAATCTATCAGTATATGACAAAACTAATTGTATTTTACTGTGCTCTAATTCAGGTATCTTTTTATTTTTGGTGTTTAAATAAAAATCTCATTCTATATTGTATGTAGATGCCTTGGAGTATTCTGTATCCCAATGAACAGGAAGGAGGCTTTTGGACAGTTCACAGAAATTGATCTCGGAAGTGACAGTACTGTAAACTTAGGAAATCTGGTGAACTTGGCATACACCCATACATCTCTCTATATAACTGCCCGTAGAACTGTAATTCTGCAGACAATGTCTCGCCTATGTTAACAGGAAGATTGCTGCTACTTAGTGTGAAAAAAGCCAAAGTAGTTTTTAAAGCAGTGGTTCTTGGTCAGTATATATTTTCATTGCTAATATTTTATGATATTGCCTGTGGTTTTTAATTTTAAATATCATATGAAGACCTTGAAACTACCCTATTGGAGTGATGCAATATTTTGTTTTACTTGTAGATAGGAAGACAAAGTTCTGAATAAACCAGATTTATGGTCATAATGTATGGATATTTTTAATTCAATAAAACTGCTGAAGTCCTTATGAGAAGAAACATTTAACTTAGGTACTGCAACATCAAAATATTAAACATTTAATAATATTTATAAATAATAATGAAATTATATACAAAAGTTTTCTATAGTTTTTTTTTTCAGTGTAAATCTGAATAGCAGAGGTTTCGCTGAAGTGTAATCTAGGAAATCTGTATTAAGAAGACTGAAAATCAGCAGGCAGACAAATGTTAGCATAGTTAAGAGTGTATTTTAGCTCTTTCCTCTGAAGTTTAGTGATATTGAATTCTCTTCTGGGAACTGATACTTACTGAAAAAGGAGGAGAAGATAATTTTAGCATTACACCCAAGTGGCTGGGCATTTGATTTGAAAGTGTAAATCATTTTCCTTACATGATTGAAAAAGTACTAAAACTAAACTGATTTTATCTAAACCAGCTAGTTCTTCCTGAAACAAAGTCTCTGTGGAGAATATGTTTAATTAATGTTTAATTCCTTCCAGCTCTCAGTAAGCTTTAAGCATTACACTACATGGCTTCCAATTTAATCTTAGCTTGTCTATAATATTTGCAAGTACTCAAAAATGTCTTTTTTGTATTACATTTAGTATCCACGTGTTTTGTGGGGTCAGTGGTCAGAGACAGGGACAACACACACACACACACACACACACCAAATCTCCATGTGACAAAACATCCTCAAGTTTATTCCGCCAGCTCCTTTTACAGGAGCTCCAATTACAGCTGTGATTCATTGCGGTCTTAGCCCCATCCAGCTCTGTGGCCAATGATATATCTGCATTTAGAGCTAGATGACGTTGGCTGAGGGTCCCTGTGTAGATTGAATCCAACCTATCCTTGCTCACTGACTCCAATGCCACATTTTTGGTATAAACCATGGCATGTGCTTTAAATCCTCATCTTTAGGCAGTGGAAATTCTGGCGAATGGAGACTCAATCCCTGTCATATCAGATATGATTTCAGCTTCCAATTTCTGTAACCCAAATGTATACAGATTGGGGCCATGTATGCGAAAGAAAATCTCTGGCCATCTAGTATGTATGGCACACAATCAGCCACCTGTGGAGGGGGCTTTCTTCATGGATGTGTGTCATGCCTTATTACTTGGCCTTGAAGGAATTACTCTTTGAAGTAGAGTGTTTGACAATGTAGAGGTGACCCAGGACATCTAGACATTGTTCTATAAGATGATCCAGACTACCACTCCTAGATAACTGTAAACAGATTTTAAAGGAACTGAAGTTTTACCCTTGAAAAGCCTTACTGGAAACTTCACTCTAATTGACTTGCCTGTAGTTGAATTTTTTTTTTTTTACAGATAAGAGTAAAAACCATCTGTTACCCCATCAGTCCATTTCAATGGTACTTCTTTTAAGCAATATTTCTTAAAAGGATGGAACAACTTGTAAGGCAAGTTCAGTATGTACATAGAAAAGAAAAATGGCACAGATGGAAATGTAATTACCGTTCACCTGCTGTAAAACAACATCAAAAATATCGCTACAAGCAACATTTGCATTTCATTTATCCCAAATTCAACAGTGAAATGAGCTATTCATACATATAAAAATAACCTCAAAGAAAATATTCTCCAAAATAAACCCTACAAAAACTCCTCTTTAAACTCATTTCTGTTTCTTTGTACGATATCTGTATACATATAAAAAATCCCCCGCAATCAGAGATACTTTG
The DNA here is from genome assembly GCF_901933205.1 of Camarhynchus parvulus. Lineage (NCBI taxonomy): Eukaryota > Metazoa > Chordata > Aves > Passeriformes > Thraupidae > Camarhynchus > Camarhynchus parvulus. The sequence goes on along the minus strand of NC_044571.1, from coordinate 52,968,990 downwards.
CATTTCTTCCACATTTATTCTTTCTCTGTCTCCCCAAAAGGTACCAATAAAATAAATTTGGAGTAAGTTTTATCAAATAGTCGAACTTTACATCTGGCTTACAGTTACAATAGTTTTTATGTGACAATGATAATAAACATATATGTAGAAATTTGGCAAAGGTAAAAAAACATACGGGTATAAGAATTTAGCCACATTAAGCATGTTCTTAACTTTATATTCCAACTTGATGGCTTTCACATAGTATTTTGTATTCAAGAAAAACTGAATCCAATTGATAATGTCAATTCTTTTATTTGAAGGCTCATCTTTGCAACTTTATCCACTTAAATTCAGAAACAGTAGGTGACTGTGGAAAGAAAATTTGAATTTAGGGAAACTGGAAAGAGTGTGCATGTGAAATGTGAAGTTCTGTATAGTTTCATGTGCTGAATTTGGCTGGGATGGAGTTAATTTCCTTCCCAGTGGCTGGTATGGGGCTGTGTTAGATCAGTGCTGAACACAGGTTTGATAATATGGAGATGGTTTTGTTATTGCTGAGCAGGACTTACGCAGAGCCGAGGTCTTTTCTGCTTTTCATACTGCCACACTGACAAGGAAATTGGGGATGCACGGAAGGTTGGGAGGAGACACAGCCAGGACAGCTGACCCAAACTGACCAAAGGGATATTCCAGACCAAATGGCATACTGGTCATGCTCAGTATTTAAAGTGGAGGGAAAAAAGAGGAAGCATGAAACATTTGGAGTTGTGGTGTTTGTCTTCCCAAGTCACCATTACGTGTGACGGAGCCCTGCTCTTCTGGAGATGGCTGAACCCCTGCCTGCTCATGGGAAGCAGTTAACTAATTCCTTGTTTTGCTTTGCTTGTGCACATGGATTTTGCTTTCCCTATTAAACTGTCTAACTCTTAACCCAGGAATTTTCTCCCTCCTGATACTCTCCCTTATCTGACTGGTGGGGGGGTGAGAAAGTGGCTGGGTGGGGCTTGATTTTTTTTCTGGGCGTAAACCATGACACATCATGAACTAGAAAGAATATAGGTAAATAGACAGATAATGGAATGGGTATGACTCCTCAAGCTTAAGCCTGAAAGATTTTCATGTGTTCAAAACTATTTCTGGAGAACTCAAAAATGAGAAATGTCATCAATAAGAGTTAAATTAAATGTGTCAGTTTATTTTTAATTTCTTTTTCATGGGGTTTTTATGGTGGTTTTTGTTATGGAAGGTGAAGAAATTATTTTTTTAATGTAAATATTAAAAGCGTCTTAATTTTCCAGGTCTTTAGGGAAAATATTGTTATTGCAGCTGCCAGACATCTAGTCAGATCTCAGTTTTAAATAAGGAATGTAGGGAGAAACTTCAGAATGTCTTTGGTTGACAGTAAGAATTTAAGTCCAGTGCTTAAGAAGAACTTTCCTGTCGCAGACATCTTTTTATGAAAAATCCTTTCCTTAGGATTTTTCCTCCTGAGAAGCTGAGAGGCCTCAGGAACAAAATGTAAATAATGGTTATCTGCTGCTGTGGAATGCAACACGTGGATCTGTGATTGGTCTCATAGAGTTGTTTGTAATTAATGGCCAATCACAGCCCAGCTGTCTCGGACTCTCTGTGCAAGCCACAAACCTTTGTTATCATTCCTTTCTATTCTATTCTTAGCTAGCCTTCTGATGAAACCTTTTCTTCTATTTTTTTGGTATAGTTTTAATGTAATATATATCATAAAATAATAAATCAAACCTTCTGAAACATGGAGTCAACATTCTCGTCTCTTCCCCAGTCCAAGAACCCCTGCTAACACCGTCACACCTTCCTAAGCACTTTTTGAAGTATCGCAAGGTCTTTCGAGAAAACTTTTTTGAACTAAACACAAGGGGAAAAAAATGTTGTCTGCCCAGTCCATTCACATGATGTACTATTGCATAGGTCCTAGAATCTAGCAGTGTGACTTTAATGAAATGTCACATTCTTGTTTTTTCACTTTGTTTTTTTAATTATTTTTGGTTTTTTTTACCAGTAGAGTTTTTAGGGGCATCAGGATATTAAGATATAGGTACATACATACAAACACACACCACCCTCTTTCTTTGACCAATCTATAAAGCTATCTATCCATCCATATACCTGTCTAAACACCTGCATAGTCATATGTGATATCTTTTTTGAACTCTATAATGTATCTTGATAGATCACAAATGTTAATGAGAAGTCTTCAGAGCCCTATAGCACTACAATGACCATGTATTTTTTAATCAGATATCAAAAATTGCTCATTTAATTACTAATAAATTATTTTGTGCATGATGAAACCAGCAAAAGTTGCAGAAAGAAAATTTTCACTTTTTTGAGCTTTAAAACTCTTCTTTCTGCTATTATATCTGTTATACTTGTCATCTATATTTTGGATTCATTTTGACTGCAATATATTATTCCTTTCTGGACTTATAAATGTAAGATAGCGTTGATGCTGAAAGGCTACTAAACAAAGAAAGTTGGTGAAAACCAGAGAGAACATTGGCATCATTAGGTTTCCTAGATGTTGGCAGTGTGAATAAATTACGTGTGCCTTGCAGTCTACATTTGCTTCAGTATTGCGTTATAATCTATTGAACAGTATTTCACTGCTGCATGAATAAAAATATAGTTATTGTATCTATAAATGAAACTTGAATATAAACAGGTATTATTTCAAAACATATTTAGTGCTTAATTAAACTTTTTTCTTGTTTACCTAGAATGCAATCTGTATACATTAATGCATCAATATTTCTTAAAATGCAGTTGTGCTGAGAACTGAACACTGTGCATCAGTACTAGCTAAGATGTACCTACAATGCAAAATTAATTTTTATATAAAACTGCATGCAAATACATTTACTAAAATGTGAAGATGTTATTATCATTTTTTTTCTACTTGAACTTTTCATTTAAAGCAGCATAGAAAAAGGAACATCTGCATGGATTTCTTAATTCAGCTAATGAAACTAATCATGTGTACAAAGCTTTTTTAAGTTTAGGTATAAGTCTAACCGTAAGTCACACATTAAAATGAGAAATGCAAACAGTAAATCAAAAATGCAAAATTTAGTGTATGCCTTCAAGACCGCGACTATTTTTCATAGTAATTACTGCTGGAAAACCTAAGTGTTTCAGTATATTCAGTACGAAGGAAGAGCATTCATCTTTAAATGTTAAACCACTTCACATCATGCATTCATGAATCGTTACAGTGTCACTTCTGAGCACATATTCCAATACTTATTCAACAGCTATTTATACATGAAACAAAATATGCTTTAAAACACCTTGTGCAAATCATATCAAGTGGGATAGATTCTATTTAATTTTAGGTACTATACAGACAATGTGGATATCTCCGCTGGTCCCTTGTAGCTCCCTCAACTTTGTGTAGAGAAGTAGGTGCTGGTAAAGGTGTTATTCATATGACTAAATAACAATGTTAGATGGAATTATTTCCATTCATGAGTTCTACATTTTTTCCCTTACCTGTAAAGGAAGTATTTTTTTAAATGTAGGTATCTATACTTTAAATGTCGAAAGTAAGATAATATAAAGCCTATGCTATGTTTCAGAATGAAAGAACTGAATCCAGGTTCAACTGACTCCTTCCCAATTGGATTTTTTTCTGGCTTTTTTTCCCCATTCATTCTTTGGGATACTAGTTGATTTTATAAGACTTTTCTTTAAATGCCCTCTAAATTGAACTCTCGTGAAATAATACAGGATACTATTTGGTTTTAGGGGTTGTTTGCATTCTCTTCTCTTCGAATTGTTTCTTAAACTATGTCCTCAGAACCCCATATTTTCAGGCCAAATACACCATTATGATAAGGTGATCTTTCTGTTTATGTAGTAAATGCCATCAGAATCAATTTTGTCAGCTGATGACCTTGGATTACCTTTAGAACCATGCCATATCTTGATTCAAATACTTCCAAGGCTTCAAAAGTCATATTATATGTAATGGCTACCTACAGTATTAAAATAATGTGTTCTGCACTGCATATTTTTAGCACTGTTCACATTGAAGTGATAATCACTATTGATTATGGTGAGGATTATGCTAATCAATAATAGTTGCTGTCTTTAGCATTTCAGAAGTTTGCATTATCTAATTATATCAGCTATAGTCATCACAGGGCTCTGTTGAATGCTTAGTCCACTGGTAAAAAGTGGACCAGAATTTTTAAGCAAAATTATGTTGTTCAAATAACAACCTGAGTCAGTCTTGTTTTTTCCACTTGTTATTTCTCAAAAAGCAGTTATTAAATGAAAAAAAAGTATATTATAAAATGTCATTTTTTGCATATGAGCTTTCCTTTATAAAGTTCAAGTAAACAAACAAAACCAACCAGAAATTAACAAGCTAGACACTTTTTAATTTTCAGTCTTCATCAATACATGTTGCCATGTGCATCAGCAGAAAATATCAAATCTCATATGAGTGTAAAAAAAATACAATTGCTTTTCAGATTTGTTTAACAGTAAAATAGTTAACTTTATAATTTTGCTTGAAATGTAATATGTAATCAGTCAGGTAACCTGGCTCAGAACGCACTAAATATATCCAAAAAGGTGAATTTAATATTTGCTGATAAATGCTAAACTACACTGCCATGGATCGCATCTCTTAAATGCAGGAGTGCTGATGTTTCTGTGAGTGAAGTCTAGGAAGCATAAGCTGGTCCTCTGAAATGTGAGAACTTAAAGTTTACACTATGTGAGAAAAAATGTTCTTAAATTCTGAGTCTTTCTCAATGTATTTCTAAATTGGCAAAACCCTTCTCTGTTGTCTACACTCAGCTAACTGAGAGGCTTAATATAAAAATTATGTCTTTAAAATATTAACAGCTCAAAGACATAAAGGACTGAAAAATTCCTTGAGAGACACTTCAAAAACCAGGCTTTTGTTTTTTAAACCCAAACTCAAACAACAACAGTAGCAAAAATAGATGATTCCTAAATTTAAGCTAAAATTGTGTCCATTTTAATTTGCTTAATTTTTCTTGAAGGCAAGCAACCTGCATTGTGAAGGAAAATATCACGAGGATGTTTTATACTATTGCTTAAAAATCAATGCATCAAAATAAAAAGAGTGTGTGTCCAGTACCTGGTACCATGAAGGAAAACATTTAATAGTAGAAGCTTTTTAGCTTTCCATATGTTCAGATGTAGCCACTTCTACTTTACAACACTTTAGGCTCTACTATAAAAGACTATAAGTATGGTGGTATTTTATTTTTGCCTTAACAAACCTTGTTTTTCTGAAAATTCTTAATGAATAAAAGATAAAAATGTAAAGAAATTGACTTCAGTCAATCTTCATGTATTATTCAGTAGCTTTCTGTGCGCAAGCAGTGTCTAGATACTTTTAATTAGCTACCTTGGGCAGAGAAGACCTAGTTTTAGAATCTTGAAACTAATAGGTGCCAGACCACAATTAAAGGTAAATATGGGATTAGGTTTCCTAGTGCAAGGTGACAAGCACCTGGTATCATTTCAGTTATAGTTCTACACATTATTTAATTGTGGATGGAAGATAGCAAATAATCCAGAGATGAACTAAATTCTTTAAACTGGGTTTTAATTCTCTAAATCTTTGGGAGAGAAATACCCCAGAGCAATGAAGCTCCTCTCCACAAATAAAAACACCTGTCCACCAAAAAAAGCTCTTTTTTATCTGAGTTACTAATGGAAAAAAAGAAGAGAAAAATCCTCAATCGACACAGAGTTATAGCTGAGTTGAAGATTTATCCTCTGTGACTGACCAAATAGTATTTTATTGCACACAACACAATAAAAATATCCAAGTTCCAAACTGGCAATGAAAATTCCGGTCTCTAAGCCATATTCTGATCTTTCTTCCTTCCTTCCTTTCTTCCTTTCTTCCTTCCGTTCTTCCTTCCTTCCTTTCCTTCCTTTCTCTCTCTCTCTCTCTTTCTCTCTTTTCTTCTTTCTTCTTTCCTTCTTTCTTCTATTTACTATAAAAAAGTAATTTTTTTAGTGTTATGTTTTTTCTCGGTGATGGAAATTTCATTAATAAAAAGTGACTACTTTTCGGATTGCCCTGTGTAGACAGGCAGAGACTGACAGAGAGAGTAGAGATGGAGAGGTATGGATAAATGTTACACTCACGGAGTACAGCTGGCCAGAATGCAAACTGGTGATGATGGCTGATTGTCTTCAAATGCTTGCAGCTGCTCTCCACACCAGCTGAGATTGATCACAGTTATTTGTGTACTATTATTAATTTGTACCTGTATCTTTTTGACAAAACATACACCCATATGCACGTACTGATGGTTTAGATGTGCTTCAACTTGAACCTTATATTCTTAGCAGTGAAATCAGGTTGAAGTAATATCTATGTGATTCATTGTATTTCAAAGTGATACACCTGAAAAGACCGTATGAACTCCCATTCAAAAGGCATACACAAAGTACGTATTTAAGTAGTTCTATCAATTTTCCGTACTATATTTTACTTCCACTTGTGTTTCTGAAGTTTTGGGCTTTTTTTTTTCCACTTAATTTCCTGTCAAAGTATGATATTTAAAGACAAATATTTTTTTCTGCCACAAATAATTTCATCATTTTTAATAAAAAAAAATCATTCTCCATATGACTAATAGTTCTGATATCAGTCTAGGAGATACTTCATTACATTTGCGAGGTGCCTGACTATAATTTAACAGCTTCCCAGTGAGTATTCCGGTGTCATTGTGAACCATGATGATTATAGGTTGAAATGAACATTTCAAGAGTGAGGATAACACATGTTTTAGGGGATAAAACTGTTACGTGGATACACATTTCTATAGAATTTTCCTAAATGATTTCTCAGATGTCTAAAGTTAATGTTATAATTGCCATAAAATGAGAGGGTAGAAATAAAGGAATAACATCAAGCATTTAAGTGCTGCATGGCAAAGTTGTGGGTTTTGTGCAATGCACAAATAAAAATGAGTGTTGCACCAACAATGTGTATCTATAATTTCGGTGTCTTTGTCAGCTTCTGTGAAACTGAACAATTCAAGGACAAATGTAAGGATAATAAATTGTTTTCTGATCACTTAATGCTCATAATATTGCAAGAGGAAAGAATTTATTTTTATTCCCCTAGAAGAACTGGTGTTCATTTAGCTAGTTTTCCTGGAAAAAAAACCAAACTAATATGAATCATGAAGGAAAATGAAGATTTAAATAGAAAAAAAAACCCAAACCCAAATAAAACGCCCAAAGTGCTCTTTCAAAGATGTACACCTGAGGAAAAAAAGCTAAGACCATAAAATTAGACAAACTTCATGTGAATTATCTGTGACTAAAAATGAGATGGTGCTAAAGGCAAATAAATGCTGTCAGTAATTTCTATGCATTGAAAAAATGAGCAAAGTGTAGGTACAGCTATATTTTTTGTTTATTTATATACATGTAGATATAGATAGGAGATCTGTACTTGTAGCTCCTAAACTAGGCCGACAATTGTAATCTTTTTAAGAATTCTGTAAGCAGAATTCCCCAATTTCAGATAACTGGAGTAACAGATGAGAGAGAGGTAAACAAAAGTCTGTGATATGGCCTTCTGTGAATGTCTGAGCTTGTTCCTCTGAAAACAGTTAATAAGATGAAAAAAGAAAGAGGACTCCAGAAATTCTTGTTCTAGTATTTCTGATTACTTCATTGTTTTACAGAGGTTTAAGAGAGTAAATAAATGTGAATCTTACAAAATGAATCTTTGCATTTGAATTAGTGGCCCTACAATTCTTTACTGTCTCTGTAGAGAATTAGCCATTTCTGAAGGAGATAAGATGAACTGTCCTGAAACAGACCTTTTTTTCTCAATTGTTCAAGTACTAAGGATGTCTAGCTCAGATATAGATAGTTAGAATCCAATTTTAGATGGGATGAAAACCACTTTTAATTGTCTCTGGTTTTTAAAAAAAACTGAAAAAATATAAGGCTAACAAGATCTATCTAGTTATCTAGTGACTGCTATAATCTAGTCTGATTTTTTCCACAAGTCCTGAAGTCTTTCTTATTCCTAATTCAACTCTATGCAGGAACCTGAATTTGGGAATATATTTTAGGAAGAATCAAAAGTAATTCAGAATATATGGGAAATTATTACTTTGAAAATGCAGTAAAAAGTTGGATCCAATGTCTTATTTACTACTTCCTACCGCAGTACTCTAAATCCATCCTTTATTGAAAAACACAAAAAATACATTAACTGAAAATGTATTTCAGTTTAAAAAAAAAGTTTTAAGAGAACATTTCAGTTTAAATTTTGTATATAATCACCTAATTAAAGCCCTAAATAGCTCCAGCCCTTTCAGAATAGATTTGTTACACTTCAACATTCAAAATTTGGACAAAATGAAAGTACCTATTCAGTGTATCTAAATATTTTCCTCTTTGATAATCTGTGTTTCCAGCATGGAAAACATACAAAATCCATTTCTTTTTTGTAGTTTTACTATCATGTTTTTACTGTGGTTTCAATGTGAAATATTCGGCGTAGTCATTTATATGTAGTTGTTACCCTTAAATAGTCAGACTATCTGATTAAATTCTATTGTATGATTTATAAATATATACCACTATAACAGAACACTAGGAAAAAAATTATATATTTGCTGCACTCTCTGTTTCATGTGTGAAACAAACAGGATATTTTAAGTACAATCTTTATTTGCCACTTTTACTGTTTCTAGTAAGCATATTTCCACACCATGTTTTGCTCTCAGTTTATGTCTTCAATTATATATTTTCTTTAGCTTAATTAAGTAACACTTTTTATCCTCTAGTAGACATTCTGATTTTCACTTTCATAAGTATTTTTTTTGTTTAAATTTTGAGAAAAATGTACAGAAAGTAGTGAAATAATGCATCATCTGTCCTCACCCTCCTTCTCAGAAATTTAAAAGAAAAAAAAAGAAGAAATAAATTTAATCTTTCCTGCCAGCAGGGAATAATATAAGAGAGTCTCTATTGTCAGTATGCAGAAAATAGTGAAAAGCCTGTTCATTTCTCTAATTCAAATTCACTACAATAATACTACTAAAGAACATGGTGTAATTTATTGTGGAATATTAAACAGAATGGGAGTTTCATTGGATGTAAATAAAACTCTGATACTGGTAATTTGCCTAGAGAAAAGAATGCTATTAGCAATATATGTCAATTTTTATGTATATTTTTTATGTCTTGCCTTGTTGACAAGAATCAACAATCTACTTGTCCCCTTTTGAATATGTATTTAGTATCTGAGATCCTGTAAACCAGCAGTGCAAGATATTGTAATAGTGCGCAATGAACTGTGTAACAGTGTCATTTTAATTTATTGCTGAGGTTTTGTCTTTAAAAATCTGTTTTGAAACAAATGATTATAATCTTCTCCTGAAAAGAATTCCTCTGTAATCAAAACACAAGAAAATTAAGTGCTCACAGGGAGCCCATTTTATTCTTTGGGTCTTTTTTACCCCAGACTAATTTCAACAAAACAGGGCAGCACAAAGAAAAGGATAGTTTTAGGGACCTGTGGAAATTAAAAGCAATGTCAAGTTCTTGCATACAGAATAGGCAACTACTCCTATTTCAAGTACCAAAATTGAGCAAACATAAATAAGTTCATAAATAACATAATGAGAGAGAGAGAGAGAGAGAGAGAGAGAGAGAGAGAGAAGGAGAACCTCACACCACAACCAAACATTGTTCTGAATGATTTGGATATCTCAGAAGTTAAACTAATTTAACAACTGGGACCATGGGTGTAGGTTCACAATAGATATAATGCGCTGTATGGCACGTTTGGTGTACTCTTTCTGAGAGTAAATTCAGTACAAAGCATGTACAAATCCATAGCTCCTTTTCTCCTGTCTAGGTGAGATATCACGTTTATTGCCATCTTTGTGCAGCTCCACACTAACTGCAAAGCATTTATTGTCTCCAGAGCACCCAGTCCCATACCAGATGCTCTTCTGTGGATCACACAGTCCTGTCTATCATGACAAGTGAAACTGAAGGCTCTGAAAGGATTAGAAAAATATCAATAACAAAGCCATAGGATCTGCATGCTGGACCCAGAGGAAAACTGAGATGTACAAGGCTGTGAACACTTGCGTGTGCTAGGATGCCACATGCTAAAGCCCTGTGAACGTGAGGCATTACAGATCATTTGGCTTAATGTTAAAGATCATTTCCTGGCATCAGGGTTTCAGAAGCCTAGATGACCTTCTCAGTTCCCTTCTGTAGGCTGCCCTTAGCAGCTTTGAGGCCTTCTGGAAATGACACAGACACCTCTGCTAGGAAGTTTAATGCTTTTGAAAAATTGGCTCTTAAAAGACCTGCAGCATTCAAAGTACATAATCTTACAAACTGCTGCTCCAGGTGGCAGCATCTGATGAAACTCAGGGATTCAGGTGGACACTAGTTTCTCCCTTAACAATTGCTACTTATCCACGCCTGCGCATAAAAAAAAAAAAAAAAAAAAAAAAAAGAAAGAAAAAGAAAGAAACCAAAACAGAATTAAAAACAGTTCTTCAGAATGTAGGATTATTGTACAAAAGACAGTTTAAGACATTTATTAATTTTGGTAGATTGACTTATAATTAAATCACATTTCATGCACTTTAAAAATAAGATTCATGCTTATTTGAAATAATTTGTTTCTTAATTACTACATGTCTCTGTCTTCATTTTTTTGGTATGTTTTAATGCAATTTCAGTAACACATTAAGTTTTTCCAGATGTCCCTTATATCTGAAATGAGGTTTGTTCAATTTGAAAAAGCTGAGAAGTACATCAAGCTTCATCAACAAGTGTAAGCTACCAAAGAAAAAGTCAACATTTTTTCCTTTTTTGAATTTATTTTTTGTCTGTGAGAATTTCCTCCGTGATGAATTCAAACAGAAACCATTTGCTTGCAGAGTCTCAGTGCAAAGTGCAGATTAGATTGTAAACCTGAGTGAAAATGTCAAAACCCTCTAACCCTGTATTCAGTTCAATCAATCACAAGATGCAATTAAAAAAAAGAAATTTAAAACCTAGGCCCAAATTCTCAGCTAGCGAAAACCTGTGACATGCCATCTACACAAATGAGTAGTTCTACGTAAAAATCGATATTGAAACATAGGATCATTTACGTTAAGTGAGAAAAATGGTGCTACTGATACTGCATAAGACCTCACTACAATTTGTAAGTTGACCTTGGTCCACCTGGATGTTTCCCTCATTGGATATTGTTTCATAGGCAAGGGCTTAAAATAAAATATTGATAAAGTGCATTAAACTAACATTGTGTTTCTGCTGGAAAATGTGAAGGGCTACTTGATAATCAATATGTTCTTTAACCAGCAATCTGAGCAAAGATTTCAAAAAGAGTGAAATATGCTTGGATTGTCCCTTTTAGAACAGAAACCTGGCAACTGCATCCTGAACCAGCTGGAGTTTATGCAGCATCCTATTGGGCAAGGAGCCAATAGGGAATTGCAAAAATCTAATTTTGAACTAACAAAAGCATGAATGACCATTTCAAGGTCCGACTGTGAAAGACATTCCTGCAACACAGTAACAGGATGATAGCATGTCCTGGAGTTTGTATATTTTTTAAAAGATAGGAATATGAAGGTATCTGAAAGTTTCCTGACTCGTTACTGCTGTAGGAAATTATGCAGTTTTGTTAAAGTAAATAAGACATTAAAAGTAATCTAGAGATGCCTATGCCTCATATTTCTAAAGATATTTATGCCTAATATTTACTTAATAATAATGAAGATAAAACCAAAATTGTTTCCATTCCCAGTGTTTTATCTATATCAACACTTATTATGGTAAGGTGGATTCCTAACTGTCAGTTGTCAAAACTCTATTCTTTTTAATAGTGTTTGGCTAGCAAATAACTAGAAGAAAATTACAAAGTACAATTGCATTATATTGCATTCAATATTAAAATTTAGGTGAAAAAACCCAAATTGATGTAAACATCTTTTGGCTAATTTAGAAATCACTTACTTACATACAGACACAAATGCAATTATTACTACTGAAATAAACTTCTGTTAGACAGTACAAATAAATATTTCAAAGTTAAAACTGCTGGTTAGGTGCTGTGTGTCGATTTCATTATTTACTTCATAGTCATCATACTTTTGAAGAGCAAATTTGAGCTATTTGGCAGTTGTTTGTAAGTTTTAACGTCTTTAAGTACTGTCTCAAGTGATTGCCTCAGATACTGAGGGCCTCTCAAATAGTGCAATACGTTACTTTGTAAGCAACTGAATTGAAACTTTAATACATTCATGTTCAGAAATGTAAGAGTGATGTTTATAAATTGTCCACCCAAGCTATACATCTTTAAAAGGACCTCAATAGATGGCTGAGACCAATTGCACTTTGAGGTATAAGAAAGAAGGAAATACAGGAGATTGTTTTTCAGTGTATCTTTCTGATAGTCTCCTTTGGTTGAAGATCTCTAAATATTTCAAAGAGCACTACTTTTTGCATAGGATATAACAAGTTTTTTGCCTTATCATTGTTGAAGATTGCATGCAAGATGTTTTCCATTACCATCTGTATGGCTGATTACCTTGTCAAGTGAGCAGTTTGCCTTATCTCTCTCTTTGAATGACCACATTTACACCTTCCTCGGGAGGGGACCTCCGCTGATAACAGACTATTGAATATCGGTGCATGACTGATAAGAACTGTAACATCCCATTGTGAGATGCTCCGCCCAGAGGGAGGAGCCAAGCACTGCTACCCCATATACTCTGAGATTCTGAAATTGCAGTTCAGTTTTGTTCTCCACGAGATTCGCCAGAGGAACAGCAGCTGCCTTTTCCTCCTGGATCTTCAGAAGAAGACTACATCCTTCTCTACAGATTCCCCTTGCTCCAACAGAATCACGCCTGATACTTCAGAGGACTGCAGCCACATTTTCAATCGGACTGCCACCAACACCCTGGCCGACAGGGTGTCAGGTTGGGTTCTGACTCTGTCAGTGTTGTTCCAGTGGACTGTATTGTTTATTTTATCCTTTTTATTTCGTCCCTATTAAAGAACTGTTATTGCCTGCTCCCATATCTTTGCCTGAGAGCCCCTTAATTTAAAATTGTAGCAATTCGGAGGGGTGGGGAGGGTTTACATTCTCAATTTCAGGGGAGGCTCCTGCCTTCCTTAGCAGACTCCTGTCTTTCCAAACCAAGACAGATTTTGGCGCCCAACGTGAGGCTCGAGGGCACAGAAACCAAAAGGGAATAACAGTTCTTGAGTAATCTAACTTTTGCGTGTGGCTATAGAAACCTCATTAAGCGACACCATGTGGTCCAACTTGCCCCGGTTTGGGTGGCACGTGATTGTGGCTGTATTTCTCCCATTTATAGGCCCTTATCTAAACATGGGTCCTATAACCAAGGCTACTGTGTCTGTTATCCGGTTTGTGTTATGGGTGAATAAGGTGAGGAATTCATGGATTTTTAACTTCCTCTGGAAAGCAGGCACATGGATTCACAGCTATCACACATTAAGTGTGTGTTTTTGGGGTTACTTTAATAATGGCACCTGCTGTAAGGAAATGACCCCAGGCGAAATCTTCTCCCAACCCTTTAGCCATTTCTTTGGGTCTGCCCCACCAGTTTTTGAAGGGTTCAGATCCACTCTAAATATTAATGATATCATACAGTGGCTGGTGTTGCTGATAGGCCTGCTCTATTTAGCATTCAGAGAGAAGGGGAGACTTACCTGGATAACTACCATGACACCTACCCCAGAACCTAATGCGCCACCAGAGTCTAGGGATGCTGCTGCCCCAGAGCCTGACCCTGCCCCACAGCCCACCCCAGCTAGGGATGCTGCTGCCCCAGAGCCTGACCCTGCCCCACAACCCACTCCAGATGTGAACTACCCAGATTGGGTGGGGGGTTTGGTGAAGGAGATAGGCCAGATGCTGAAGGAATACACTTCCCCAGCTGGTGAGAGGCCTTCCCCCCACCCTGAAGAGGGAGAGTCTAACAGTGCAGCAGCAGCAGAACCCACAGATGTTACAACTGTCCAGGCTCCAGCTGAATTGCAAAGGCAATCACAGCCAGCAGCAGTTGCCCCTGTAGAAACAAAGAGATCTAAGATGAAAGCAGAGCACCCAGATAGGGGAGGGCCCTCACAAGCCACAGGGGAACCAGAGGTTGCGATCATCACCGAGTCCCTGACGTACGAAAGTCTCCGTAATCTGCACAAAGACATTGTACGACGGGGACGTGAGGCTTATACAACCTGGCTACTTCGGGTCTGGGATCTTATGGGTACAGGTGTCCAGCTGGATGGTGGTGAGGCAAGGAATTTGGCACCCTTGACCCAGGACTCAGGTATCAATCAGATTTTTGTAAGGGAGCCAGGGTCCCTTTCCCTCTGGGAGCGGCTTTTAATAAGTGTCAGAGAGAGGTTTGTTCACAGGGAAAGAATGCAGGAGCACCACCATAGAATGCGCTAGAAGACTCTTGAGGAAGGGATCCAACAGCTGAGAGAAGTGGCAGTGTTGGAGGTACTTTTTGGGAGGGATGGACAGCATGATAATGACCCCGACAAAGTCAGGTGCACGGGGCAAATGTTGTGGAGCCTGGCAAATCTAGGGCCATCCCAATACACCACCTTTATTGCAACAATTAATGCTGACACCAACCGAGAGACAGTGGGTTCTGTGGCCAACAAGCTTAAGAATTATGAAAGTATGATCAATGGCCCGATGCAGGCTCATGTCTCTGCCGTAGTCCAAGAACTCAGAGAGGAGATGAGGGAGATGAGGGAGGAGGTGAGGAGGAACAGTTCCCATATGGCACCAGTGCGAGTCACAGGCCCCAGAGTCAGAGTCCAACGTTCCCCAACTACAGAGAGAGGGTACACCCCACGAGCTGACCTGTAGTTTTTCCTGCGTGATCATGGGGAAGACATGGGAAGGTGGGATAGAAAACCCACTTCTGTCCTGGCAGCACGAGTGCGTCAACTCAAGGAGGGAAACACTAATCGAGGGAACTCCAGTAAAGTGAAGGTAGCCTCAACCTCCCATGACCGAGCTGCTGAGTATGATCTGTCAGATCCCCTGGAAGGTACCTCTACCATGTATACCCAGGGTTAGAGGGGCCCTGCCTCTAGCCAGGGAGAGGTACGGAAAACCGGATTTTTCTGGACGGTGTGGATCCGATGGCCTGGCACATCAGAACCACGAAAGTACAATGCCTTAGTTGATACTGGTGCGCAGTGTACCCTAATACCATCGGAACATGTGGGGGCAGAACCCATTTCCATTGCCGGGGTGACGGGGGGATCACAGCAATTGACCCTGTTAGAAGCCGAGGTGAGCCTGACTGGGAAAGAGTGGAAAAAACATCCTATTGTGACTGGCCCAGAGGCCCCGTGTATTCTGGGCATAGATTTCCTCCGGAACGGCTATTACAAAGACCCAAAGAGACTCAGATGGGCTTTTGGCATAGCTGCTGTGGAGGCAGAAAACATCAAGCAGTTGAACACTTTGCCTGGACTATCAGAAAGTCCATCCGCAGTAAGTCTCCTGAAAGTAGAAGAGCAACGAGTGCCAATTGCCACCTCAACAGTGCACCGCCGGCAGTATCGGACGAATCGAGATGCTGTGATCCCCATCCACAAAATGATCCGTGAGCTGGAAAGCCAAGGAGTGGTCAGCAAGACTCACTCACCCTTCAACAGTCCCATCTGGCCTGTGCGCAAGTCTGACAAAGAATGGAGATTGACTGTGGACTATCGTGGCTTGAATGAAGTGACTCCACCGCTGAGCGCTGCTGTGCCGGACATGCTGGAACTCCAGTACGAGCTGGAGTCCAAGGCAGCAAAGTGGTATGCCACTATAGACATTGCTAACGCATTTTTCTCCATTCCTCTGGCAGCAGAATGCAGGCCCCAGTTTGCTTTCACCTAGAGGGGCGTGCAGTACACCTGGAACCGACTGCCCCAGGGGTGGAAACACAGTCCCACCATCTGCCATGGACTGATCCAGACTGCACTGGAAAAGGGTGAGGCTCCAGAGCACTTGCAGTACATCGATGACATCATTGTGTGGAGAAACACGGCAATGGAAGTATTTGAGAAAGGAGAGAAGATCATCAAGATTCTGCTAGAAGCCGGCTTCGCTATCAAGAAGAGCAAAGTCAAGGGACCTGCCCGAGAGATCCAGTTCCTGGGAGTGAAGTGGCAAGACGGACGGCGTCAGATTCCCACTGAAGTCATCAACAAAATCACCGCTATGTCTCCACCAACTAGCAAGAAGGAAACGCAAGCTTTCCTGAGTGCCATAAGTTTTTGGAGGATGCACATTCCTGAATACAGTCAGATTGTGAGCCCTCTTTACCTGGTCACCCGCAAGAAGAACGAGTTCCACTGGGGCCCAGAGCAGCAACAAGCCTTTGCCCAGATCAAGCAAGAGATCGCTCATGCGGTTGCCCTTGGCCCAGTCAAGACAGGATCAGAAGTGAAGAACGTGCTCTACTCTGCAGCCAGGAACCATGGCTTGTCCTGGAGCCTTTGGCAGAAGGCGCCTGGGGAGACTCGAGGCCGACCCCTGAGATTTTGGAGTCGAAGCTACAGAGAGTCCGAAGCCAACTACACTCCCACAGAGAAGGAAATCTTAGCTGCCTATGAAGGAGTCCAGGCTGCCTCAGAAGTGATTGGCACGGAAGCACAACTCCTCCTGGCACCCCGACTACCGGTGCTGGGGTAGATGTTTAAAGGGAAGGTTCCCACCACCCACCACGCCACTGACGCTACATGGAGCAAGTGGATTGCTCTCATCACACAGCGCGCCCGTATTGGAAACCCAAATCGCCCTGGGATTCTGGAAATAATTACAAACTGGCCGGAAAGTGAGAACTTTGGTCTGACTGACGAAGAGGAACAAGAACCAGTAACACGTGCTGAAGAAGCTCCTCCATATAACCAGCTGCCCCCAGAGGAAATGCGCTACGCTCTTTTCACTGACGGTTCCCGTCGCATCGTAGAGATGAACCGGAAGTAGAAAGCAGCTGTATGGAGCCCCACACGACAAGTTGCACAAGCTACCGATGGAGAAGGTGGATCAAGCCAACTTGCTGAACTCAAAGCTGTTCAGCTGGCCCTAGACATTGCTGAGAGAGAGAAGTGGCCAAAGCTCTACCTTTACACTGATTCATAGATAGTAGCCAACGCACTGTGGAGATGGCTAGAGAGGTGGAAAAAAGCCAACTGGCAGCGTAGGAGAAAACCGATCCGGCTGCTGATGAATGGAAAGACATTGCCGCTCAGTTAGAGAAACTACCTGTGAAAGTCCGTCATGTTGATGCCCATGTCCCCAAGAGTCGGGCTAATGAAGAACACCGAAACAATGAGCAGGTAGATCTGGCAGCAAAAATAGAAGTGTCAAAGATAGACTTAGATTGGCAACATAAGGGGGAGTTGTTCTTAGCTCGATGGGCCCATGATGCCTCAGGTCATCAGGGTAGAGATGCCACCTATAAGTGAGCACGAGACCGAGGGGTGGATCTAACCATGGACAGTATTTCACAAGTTATCCATGACTGTGAGACGTGTGCTGCCATCAAGCAGGCCAAGCGAGTGAAGCCCCTCTAGTATAGTGGGCGGTGGTCCAAGTACAAGTATGGGGAGGCCTGGCAGATTGACTACATCACACTGCCCCAGACACGCCAGAGCAAGCGCTACGTGCTGACCATGGTGGAAGCCACCACTAGATAGTTGGAGACCCACCCTGTGCCTCATGCCACTGCCAGGAACACCATCCTTGGCCTAGAAAAGCAAATCCTGTAGAGACATGGCACCCCTGAGAGAATTGAGTCAGATAATGGGACTCATTTCAGGAATGGCCTTATCAACACCTGGGCCAGGGAACATGGCATTGAATGGATATATCATATCCCCTATCATGCACCAGCTGCCGGGAAAGTTGAACGGTGCAATGGACTACTTAAAACTACCCTGAAAGCACTCGGGGGGGGGACTTTTAGAAATTGGGAAATGAACCTAGCAAAAGCCACCTAGATGGTCAACACCAGAGGGTCCATAAATCGAGCTGGTCCTGCCCAGTCTGAACCACTGCACACAGTAGATGGAGATAAAGTCCCTGTTGTACACATGAAAGGTATTTTAGGAAAGACTGTTTAGATTACTCCCACCTCAGGCAAAGATAAACCCATCCGTAGAATTGTTTTTGCTCAAAGACCTAGTTGCACTTGGTGGGTAATGCAGAAAGATGGAGAAAGCCGTTGTGTGCCACAGGGAAACCTAGTTTTAAGTGAAGACTGTGTGTAAGGTTTGGGTTTTAGTTTTTGTTTGTGATACAGATAGAAATAGGAAAAGGGGTGGATAATGTTGAAGATTGCATGCAAGATGTTTTCCATTACCATCTGTATGGCTGATTACCTTGTCAAGTGAGCAGTTTGCCTTATCTCTCTCTTTGAATGACCACATTCACACCTTCCTCGGGAGGGGACCTCCGCTGATAACAGACTATTGAATATCGGTGCATGACTGATAAGAACTGTAACATCCCATTGTGAGATGCTCCGCCCAGAGGGAGGAGCCAAGCACTGCTACCCCATATACTCTGAGATTCTGAAATTGCAGTTCAGTTTTGTTCTCCACGAGATTCCCCAGAAGAACAGCAGCTGCCTTTTCCTCCTGGATCTTCAGAAGAAGACTACATCCTTCTCTACAGATTCCCCTTGCTCCAACAGAATCACGCCTGATACTTCAGAAGACTGCAGCCACATTTTCAATCGGACTGCCACCAACACCCTGGCCGACAGGGTGTCAAGTTGGGTTCTGACTCTGTCAGTGTTGTTCCAGTGGACTGTATTGTTTATTTTATCCTTTTTATTTCGTCCCTATTAAAGAACTGTTATTGCCTGCTCCCATATCTTTGCCTGAGAGCCCCTTAATTTAAAATTGTAGCAATTCGGAGAGGTAGAGAGGGTTTACATTCTCAATTTCAGGGGAGGCTCCTGCCTTCCTTAGCAGACTCCTGTCTTTCCAAACCAAGACAATCATACAATAAGCTCCCTTTTTCGAGAGAGTTTGGGTCATATGATTGATCTTTCCAGCCCCTTTCAACATGGCCTGTTCCATGATTCTAAGATTTTTATCCATTTCTAGTACTTAAAGTTGTCTGAAGATAAGGTAATTCAGCTTTTTCTATTAATATAGTTTTGTTTTATGCATATATTGTGCAGCTAAATAAACAACAGACTTTCAGAATATGGCTTTCTTCAAAAGGATATTTAAATTTAAATTTTATGTAAACTTAAAATAGTAGTAGGTAAAAGTACTGTTTGCATATTAAAGAACTTCATATAAAGTATGCTGAAGTCTGTGTGATTTTTTTAAGGGGGGTGTGTTTCTTTGTTTGATTGTTTTTTCTGGTCAAGATACTGTTTCATAAGCAGGTACTTTTTCAGGTAACATTCCACCCATAGTTTTTTTATCTGTTTCTGCAGAATCTTATGCATTTTCTTGTCTGTGCAATAAAGTGAGTTATAACACTCTGGCTATTGCCTTTAGTCTATCTGTATGAGTATGGGAAAAATAAGGAGAATAATTTGACATTCTCTCCAAAAATGGCTTCAATGCAAGGATATATTATTCCTAACAAATGTTAATGTGAATGACAAAGCTTTTAGAGAGATTTGAAGACCTAAAATATAAAGCTAAAGGGAAATCTTGAAGGTCACATGTAATTATAGCTTATATGGCAAATACATTCTGTTCAGAATAAAGGCATCTCTGTTCTGTGGAAGAATATGCATAGTTTTTGTTAGAACATTTAGGTGTCTTTGAATCTCTGCTCTATCTGGTTGCTGAGGCACAAACATTTGCTAAAAATGTGCCCATGTCCCCGCCCAGCTGTTTAAATTTCTTTCTTATATTCCATAAGGTCCATTCATAATCATCAAATTAACAAATACCCTCAGCGTTTCTTCCTAAAATTTTGTGATGTCATCTGCCACAAGGCAGCGAGGGAGTGTCAGCTATTTGGGCTATACTCTCTTGCTACTATGTGAGTATGCAGCAAGTGGGGTATTTAGAGACTTGTATAAGAAATCTGCAAAATTTTACATAAAGTCACTAGACCTTAGGAAAACTTGAAATGGCTCTAAATGTTTAAGATCCTCTCCTTAGTTTGTTAAAAAATGACCTAGTAATTTCCTGTTCATATGTACTGTCTAGGCTAAGTGGATAGGTTCTTGCTTCAATGTAGTGAGTTACAGAGATATGTTAAATTACTTTTTTTTAAGGGAGAATCTTCTTGGCTGTGCTTGGAATTGAAAGTAAAAAAATAAAAGGAGTAGGAGAGAAATTAAAACTGTTATTCCTTCTCCCAAAGAATGGTAAGAGAAGATTAAAATAGAACTTGTGATGAACAAAGCCTTCCAAATTGACTTGCATATGGGTCACTGCTACTTGAAAAGAAATGCAGGGAGACACTTTTTTCCTTAAGACTGCAAAACAATCCATGGATTCAAGAGTCCCAGTAAAGAATTAATATAATAGGAAGTTGTAAACCTTATGTGGGAAATATCTTCCCACAAAAATTAAATATGTACTTCCTTTTCTCTTTTAGCATGAAATTGTTGGTTAGAATTTTGTTCCTACCAAAGAGACCATCAGGGTACCTTAACTGCTGTAAAGTCTTTGATGAAGCAGAGTGATGGACAGCTGGGTCAAGTCATAATAACTCAAAATTCCAGAGTTTAGAGATTTTTTTTTAATTTAGACCATTCAAGTAGAATAAGATGTCTTAGTTAAGACAAAGAAGCAAAAGACAAAAATACAAAGACACCTTGAGGTAGACATTGGCAATCTGTTCTAAAATGATGGTGCAGCTAACTCAGACTTGTTCATAATCCCTGTTCCATGTTCCATACATACAGTAAAAAAGTATATAAAACAATTTAAAAGAAATAAATAATTAAGAAGCTTTAAATAAATCTGTAGATCATCCTCTCTTTTCTTTTATATTTACTGGAATTTCATTACCACTGAAACAACAGGTCCTAACTTTACTCATAGGTAACTTTAATCGGTCTGCCAATCAAATTACTTTTTTTTTTTAAGAGAAAGCTTCAACAAACAGATGGGCTTTGCAGCAAGTCTTCAAGGTCACCAAATACTGGGTGAAGTGAAATTAGAAGTAAGATCCATCACGAAGGACACCTTTTTTCAAGTGGGAAACAGCTTTCATACATGTGATCCTGAATGTCATGGTAACACAAGAACAAAACTAGTTCTGAGAAAGACAACTGTTCTTGTAAAGTGGGGGTTGATTTTATAGCTGTCATTCATACCTGCACAGATTGTGCCCTGTGAACTATGAGGTTTCAGTGATCTCTGAAAGGATGATATCAAAGAAAAACTAAATGGAAAGAAATTAAGCAAGAGGTTCTTTGGCTAACAAAAGCCACAGTCCTTGAGATATGGCAGTAGGTTTTCAAGTATAATCTATCTGAAAAATCCATATGGTGGCAGGGTTCATACATCCAGCTGTTTCTTCTGCTAAGAAGCTTGGGGCAGTTTGGGTTTTAGGGACAAAATCAGAGACAAGGCGGTCTAGGATCAATTCTTTGGATGATTGCTACCACTAAGATAAATGTAAAATTTCTTCATTGTGGTATTTTGCATGGTTATCCAAATAGCTTTAGAAAAGCCTATTTTTAAAAACTGTAACAACTTCTACCTCTGTATAGGAGGCATGTACTTCCTTCTTAGAGCAATGGTGGTCACTCTGTTGCAATAAACAGAATATTTCAGGATGTGGGCTGAAATTTGTGCTCTGCAGTTATAGAATTGATCAAACCCAAGCAGAGACCATATCAACATACAAGTAAATTACTCAATGTAATATATATGTATATATGTTTCTTTTCAAATCACTTATTGTTTTTTCCCTCCTGCCCATCTAAAAAAGAAATCAAGTTAAATTTCAGGAGTAGCAAGGATTGAATAAATATACATGTGGATGCATCTACATCTACATTCTGCATCTCCATCTGCATTTACATAAAATAATCCCAGCATCATTTCATTGTTGCAATGTTAAGAAGCATTTGGAGCACATAGAAACTGAAAAATTTTGGTAAAAATATAACTGGTAAAATGTATTAACTGAACACACTGAACGAAGAAAGATTTTTTTTTTTTTGTGATCTGACCTGAAAACATGAGTTGTTTTGGTAAAAATGTTTCCTTGAATCATAATTTTACAAATTGTCGCAGACAAAGAAGTATGTTTTAGACAAAGGAAAGAAAGATTGTCTAAAGAGATTTACATTGGACTCAGAATAATCTAAGAAGGATCAATAATATTTTATAAAATTCTATATGTTAAATATATGTTTTATACATAACAATGCAAAGTAAGGATGATGAAAAATTGCAATTGTGGTGAATGTATGTAAGGAAACTACAAAGTTATGGAAATCCCATATTGCCTGAAAATGGACAGTTAGTCTCTTTTTCCATCAATTTTCTACCTATGTGTAAAGTATACATAAAATGGACACAATCAGTCTACATTAGCTTGGAAAATTAACTAACTAGTCAATATTGCAAAAGAGAAAACCAAGTTGCAGCCAAAATGTTGGCAAAAACTTTGTAATCATTATATATGATCCACTTTAAGATAATAGGTAAACCATTTCCTCCAACTTTAAAATCAGGATTATTCTATTGCTTTCAATGAAGTACACATGCTTGAAAATGAGCACGTACCAAAAAATGCTGATGAACAAGGATAAGCCTACCTTAAGCTTTGTCATTAGTTTTGGCCATCTATAAATAGTTGTCCAAAGTATTTCTATACACCTGCAGCAACCTATCTACTATTCCTAGGGAAAAGAAAGGGGAATAAATATATTTCAGTCTTCACTGTTGTTTTGCTTTGTGGGCTGGTGTTACATTCAAAAGCAGAGAAACATTCAATTAGAGCTGTTCTCAGTGTGATCAATGCTTGTTTTCCTGTTCAAGAAGCTACAGAATACTGGGGGAAGACCCTCAACTGGTGAAAAACATCATACTCCAGTTACTTCAGCAAAGAAATGACAGTTTACACCACTTGAGGATCTGCTCTATGGTATATTTTCTTTCTGTGCTCTCATTTGTAGATTTCACATTGGCTTCAGTGCATAAATCAGGCTGGGGAGACAAGCATGCTTACTGAGGCTTGTGGTGTTTGTTGTTGATGTTTTCCTGATGAAAAGAACAAGCCATTTCGTAGGAAAGCGCAAATTTACCCTGCATACATTTATAATACAGATTCCTTAGGAACTGTGAATTTATACACCAAAATGTCAGGGACCTGATCTTTGTTAAGTTTCTCATGCGCAAATTAAAGATGTAAAACCTAGGGGCAAGGTACATAAAAGAAGAATGTTACTTATTGTGAATTAGTATTTAATAACTTTTACACTCCTATTAAGCTTCAGAAGAAGTTCATGGCTATATGAAGTTGAAGGCCAGCTCTTTCTTTCTAAAGTTTTTTCATATTAACTACAAAAAAGTTATATTCTGTATTATTGTTTATAGGACTGTGTTGAAATGATTTCCTGCTCTTTAAGCAGATCACATTTATAAATACGAATGATGTTTACTTCTTAAACAGACAGAAAAATAATAACAAAAACTCAAGGGGAACTCGGGTTGACAGATTTTATGTGAGATCATTTGTTTATTGCCTGTTATTCTTTAGATGCTTTAAAGGACAGTGTACATTCCTTTAAGTTAAACTAAAATATAAGGTAGAAATAAATGGACTCTCGGAAACTGAAAATGAAAATTCATGGAATTTGTTTGTTCAAATATGTCTAAAAATAAAGTACTTAAATGTTCGTATTTTGGGATAGAGAGTTGAGAATAATTAATATTATTTGTGAAGATAGGGGGGCAAAAAGAAATGTGGTTTGGTTAATGATTTGTTTTCGGGCTTATGTATTTGTAAAAGGACACTGAAAAAGATGGCCACATAGGTTCATGAGCACCATTTTCTCCTTTATATAAACATCGACACTCAGCAGTCTTGTGAGTTGCTTGAACTCACACAACAGTTCAGGCAGAACAAGGACCAGCCAATTTAAAAATTCTGACTTTCAAATTGCACGCCTACACTAAATGAATGCAAATTTACTAATGGAACAGCATTATCCCTATTTTTTTTTCTTTTGATATCACTTAATTGACTGGAATTAGTAATTGTTTAGTTATTTTCTTACAGATTTGTTCCCATATACCTCATTATTTCCTAGAGAGTGTGAATTCGACAGTACAAACAAAACAGACACCCATTGGCAGTTATGAGCATCTCTGTTATGAGGGATAAAACAAGACAAATACCGGAAAGAAAAGCAAAGCTATGGAAATGCTGTCGTAACTCATAAGAAAAAAAAGGTCCAAAATCATACTACTCACAGGTGAATGAGATAATCTTTATAATGGCAGGTTAAAAGAACAGATACATGGAACTCTCAGTCAACAACTACCTTTCAAAAATTTTGGCAGCTAAAGACAGTACCAGAATACAACTAAATGGGAATTACATCAACTCACTTTTACTTCCAAAGTATGGATATCTCTAATACAGATGTCATTGCATACAGTACACTTTTGGCATTTAAGATGAGAATTCCCAAGGGATCAGGCATGATCAGTGAAATAAATAAGTCTGTCTTAGAAAAGAAAGCCAGTGAAGTTGACCTGTAAAGTTTGATAAGGTCTAGGGGCTTCTTATGAACAATAACAGAGATGGGAGAAAGAAAATCCAATGAACTGACAACTTATGTTTGTTAATTGATGTTACCCTTCATTCCTTTTTTTTCTTTTGATTATCAGGTATGTCATTGTCAGGTATTGATCATTGATCAATATTAATTTTATTTTGGTTAGATGAAAGCATTTTAAGGAATGCATTATAATCATATTAGAATCTAGTCTGAATATAGAATGAAAGAAAGACTTGTGTGAGTTTATGTGCTGGTATTATGCACAAACAGTATTTAGCAAGTTGACATAGATGAAAAATCTTTCCAGCAAAACCTATACTGGCAATGCCATTTATCTTTTAAATTTAATGTTAATTTATTCTCAAAGACTAAGGAAATAAAGGTCAAATTGCATTCCCTCTCCTATAAAATGTAACATAGATGACATGACAAGTGCATGCTTAATGCCAAGCAGCCAAGTCCTGACTCACTTGGAGTACAGTTACAGACCCAGGCATCTCTGTTGAGATTAATGGCATGGATTATGTTCATGGTAAAGGTATCCTGATAAAGGGATTTCCAATCTATTTTACGCATTGTTCATTTCTGAAGTGAGCACTTCCATGTTTTTCTTCAAAGTATAAGGATTTTTTTTATTAAAATTTGTGGACGGACACATTGGCTATGTATATGCAAATATGTATGCACAGGCACATACATACATACATACTATTTAATACAGATGCATTGTACGACAAATCTTACAATTAAAACTAATTTTTCATTTTACAGAGGCACATGGTTCTGCACAAGCCTTTTTTCTCCATCTTGAATAAGACATCACTCAAAATGTTCATGGCACTCAGCAGTTATTACCATGGGGGATAGAGAAGCTTCTTAGAAGAAAACACAGGAACTGATAAACAGGCTCCATTAAATTGTTTTTTCATGCTAGTATTCAACCAAAATTAGAGCTATCTTTTGCTTTGATGTTACCATTTGTAGTGTAACCCTTATTTAGTTGTTTTGATGCACACAATAATTGATACTTCAATAATAAACTTGTTTATATTCAAACAGTCTTTAATCCTTGAATGGTTCTTTTGGTGTCTTTTTTGAGACTGAAGTGCTTTGCGGCATATCACTACTCTGATGTTGTCTTTGCAAGTCTTTCCTTGCTAATGTTTTGACATAAATAGCAGTGTTTTCACATCTGCCACCTATCCAGCATGAAGAAACAAATACAGACTTTGTCTTCCTCTACTCATAATCTTTTGGGCTTCAATCATACATATATATTTATTAATATATATTATATTACTCCTTATTAAGTAGAAGGAATGATGTGAAAAACCAGAAAAGTGGTTGTGGTGGGCTGACCCTGACTGGATGCCAAGTGCCCACCAAGTTGCTCTATTAGTCCCCTCCTCAGCTGGACAGGGGAGAGAAGTACAGCAAAAGGGTTGAAACAGACAGAGGTAGATTTCTCACCAATTACCATCATGGGCAAAACAGACTCTATTTGGGGAAAAAATTTATTTATTACCAATAAAATCAGAGTAGGATAACAAGAGAAAGAAAAAAAATCTTAAAAACATCTTTTCCCCATCCTGCTCTTCTTCCCATGCTTAACTTCCCAATTTTCTCTTCCTTCTGACCCTCCAAGGCAGGGGAACAGGCAATGGGGGCTGCAGTCAGTTCATCACATGTGATCTGCGCCAATCCTTCTTCCCCTGGGGGATGACTCCTCACTCTCCCTCTGCTCCAGAGTGTATCCTCTGCAGGGTCACATGTCCTTCCAGTGACATGGACTCCTCTCTCCAGAAGTCCACAACTCCAGCCAGATATCTGCTTGAGCAAGGGCTTCCCACAGTGTCACAGCCTCCTTCAGTCATCCACTTGCTCCAGCCTGAGGTTCTCTTTGGGCAGCAGGTGGATCTCTGCTGCATCATGAACCTCCGTGGGCTACAGGGGCACAGATACCTCACCATGGGCTGTACCATGGGCTGCAGGGAATCTCAGCTCCAGTGCCTGGAACACATCCTCCCTTGCTTTCCTGCCAGACCTGGGTGTCTGAAAGGGAGCTTTATTCATTCTCACTCCTCCCTCTGGCTTCAATTGCAGGGTTTCGTTTCCTTCTTAAATCTGTTATCCCAGAGGTACTACTGCCACTGTTAGCAGGCTTGGTCTTGACCAGCAGCAGTTCAGTCTTGGAGCTGGTTGGCATTGAATTTATTGCGTGCAGGAAAAACCTCTGGCAGCTCCTCACAGAAGACACCCCTGCAGTGCCTCCACTCCCAAAACCTGGCCACACAAACCAAATACAACAGTAGGAAAAACCAAAGGGAACAGAAAAGACTGTTGCAGTATCTTATAAATAGCAAGGGAAGAAAATACTTATGAACAAGCAAAATAATTAGAATCCATGTTAGACCATTATCACTTGCAGAGAAAATGGTACTTTCTATTCAAGTTTATTCTTAAAAAAAAAAGGTATAAACGAAGAACAATGACAGCTTTATGTTCCTGCATTAATTATATTTGCTACACTTCACGTCTCAATAAACTTTCTTAAAACAATAAACATGTTTTGTTCATTTTTCTTCCATTTAGTGGAATGTGTTGTGGGTTGACTTTGTCTGGCTCCCAGATGTCCACCCAGCCACTGTCTCACTTCCCTCCTCAGCTGGATACAGAAGGGGAGAAAGTAAGAGGAAAAAATTCATGGGTTGAGAAAAGGGCAGGGAGATCACCTGCAACCATCACTGTCATGGGCAAAACTGACTCAGCTTGGGAAAGAACAATTTAATTTGTTGACAATTTATAAGAGACAGGAGAGTGAAAAACAACCACAAAATAAAAACCACCTTCCCTCTCAATACCATTTCTTCGCAGGCTCATTTTCACCCCTGACTATTCTGCCTTCTCTTTCTCAAAGTTTTCTGCCCTTTCTTAAATGTTTTCCCCAAAAAGCCATTGCCTTGGCTGCTGGGCTCAGCCATGTTCCGCAGTGGGTCACTTGGAGCTGCAGGAGCCATCTGTGTATGGCACAGGGCAGCCCTGGCAGCCCCTCACTGAGACCACTCTGCAGCGCCAGCTGCCAGCACCCATGATGTGAGTGGGTTGCCTAGCTTGGTACATATCCATCGATATGGAATATTCTAGCTGGACTTCAAACATCGCCAACTTATTTGGAAACATACTAAGCTGTGTTCACTGCAGTGTTAATGAAGGAATCACACAATCTTTTTGGTTCATCAGTCGCATAATCCTGGGAGTACTCACCTATGGCTGAAATTTCTTGTGCAAGCTCTTCATGAGGTTTTATTTCTTAAATGAAAAGGTTTAGCAGTCAGCCACTGATGGATACATCTTTACAAAAATCTCCTACCCCTGCTCAATTCATTTACCTACTGAAAGAATCTGAAAGACCCGTCATAGTAGCCCTTGTCCTTTTGAGTAGATAGAATTTCTTATTTCTTACTTTTCAGTCAAGGGTGCAATTGGCTTTTACTAAAGGTTTGTGATTTGTGTTCCCTCCATGTCATAAAACCACTGTGAAGATAAGAAGTGCAGGGAGTGCACACTCTTGTTACATGGTCAGTGTACTAGAGACACTTTTCTTGCAACTCTGTTTAATAACATTTGTTCAGAGAAGAGAGGAGAATGTTTTGTGAGTTAATGGAGTACAAAACTCTTAACAGGAATTCAAGGTGACTAATGGATGTGCATTCAGATGCTGAAGTGCTGTTGAAGAAGGAAATCTGAACTGGTAACAAGAAAACTCCATTAGTGACATATTAGTATTTTTCTGAGGCTTCAGTGGGATCAAGAAGAAAGACTGTTTTCTTATTCATGGGATAAGTGAAGCTGAATGACATTTTGCTAAGCATGAGGGACATAGGAAAGAAAACAGGGGCTTCTAGAAGTAGTAGGAGATATGCAAGCTGTCCTGGTTTGGGCTTGATTAGAGTTAATTTTCCTAGCAGCTGGTATAGTCCTGTGTTTTGGATTTAGGACGATAATAATTGTTGAAAGCACACACATGTTTTAGCTGCTGCTGAGCAGTGCTTTCACTAAATCAAGACTTTTCAACTTCTTATGTTGTCCTGGTCACAAGAGGGCTGGGAGTGCAAAAGAATTTGTGAAGGAGCATGGCCAGGACAGCTGACCCAAAGGAATATTCCATAGCATAAAAAGCCATGCTTAACAATAAAACTGCAGGGAGTTGGTCAGGGAGGTGGTAACACACTGCTTAGTCAGTGGTTGGTGGCAAATTGGATTGTGCATCACTTAGTGTGTGTATTGTTTTAACATTTTAATTATCTTGCCTTCTTTTTGCATCCATAAAGTGTCTTTATCTCAACCTAAGAAAGCATCACCTTTTTTTTTTTTCTGTCCACTATCTAAGTGGAGGAGAATAAGCAAATAGCTGTGTAGTGTTTATCTGTCAGATGGATTAAAGCACAACACATGCCTACTTGACCCCTAGAATTATTACCTGCATGCTCTCACCTAGGGGATAGTACTTTCATCAAGGATCTCTCTAAGGATAGAGGGACATACGACTGCACAGATTGAACGTGTTTCTGAATTCAGAAGTAGAATGAGATGAACTGCAAAGACATTCTGACATTATACCCAGATATACATCAGGTGAAACCTGACCCAAAAAATGCTTATTATTTTCCAGCCTAAGCTTAGTTTTAGGGTTAGATATTACAGCAGATGTGTTTAAAGTGAAGTTCTAGTTCTCCCTTTGTTTAAGAACTATAAAAAAGAAACAAAAATAGAAAGAAAATGAGGAATAAACAGCAGTTACCGTCAAAAGCCTAGTTATTGCTATACTTGATCTCCACAAAATTTAGATGCTTCTCTTCCACAATTTTTTCCAAAGAAATTACCAAGATCATTCCCATGTACATACACATCAAGAAAGTTAACCCAATACCACCAAGAAAGGACATTTTCTACATGGACTTCTTCAGCTTCAGTTTGCCATCAGACTACCAATACAGCTCTTCTTTTTCCCTGAAGAAAATGTTTGCCATAATTGACATATATCACCTGATACACTCAACTCAGAAAGTGACATTCCTCCCACTCTAATATATGTTCACATTAATTCCCGGCTTGTTTTCAAGTCACTCTCATAAAAATAAGAGTGATTCTGGATGTTAGCTTAGTAGGGAAAATATCAAAATAAAGGGATTTTTACCTTCTAAGTCTGAGAAATGCCATAGATACTGTAATAAATGGAAGAAATTGCAGTCTAACGCACACTTTACCAGTGTAAGCAACACATGGTGAGAAAGCCAGCTTTTCTTCAGCACACTGAGCAGCAGTGGTTTGCCAGTGACACTTCTGGAAAAGAAAGAGGACAAGCAAAACAGGTCAGAAAAAAAAGTGTGACCATAGAAGATTAGAATGTGTGTCTGTGCTTCTCAAGACAGGATTAAGTAATAAAAATCTACTATTATTTATGAAAGATTTTTAATGTGATTGTTTTCATGGGAAATGGAAATTTGCATAATATATTGTTTGAAAAAATATTTTCTAAAACAATCTTTCAAAATAACAGGAAAAGGAACCAAAGTTTTAATAATTTGATGTGATTTCACAAAATATAGAAATGCTGATTTGATTTTAGTAGAAGATATTTAAATCTTTTTCTCCTGCATCTGTGCTCCTTTCCACATCATAATGAATAATCTTTCATGGGCTTGTTATTTACATCACTACTTACAATGCATTCTTAGTAACTGTGTTGCCTCTATTAATAATATACCTCATACTACTTCTATATTACACACCAAGATAAAAGGTCATTTTATTATTTATTTTCAAAGAGTTTTAGAATCACATTTCCATTGTTCAGTTTGTCTCACAGACAGTTACTCCCAAGTCTACTTTAATCTCTAAGGATGTTTCATACAGGACTGATTTTATTTTTTACTTCATGTTCCTTATCTGTTTCATTGAGAAGTAAATTTTGATCCAAATTCTACTAAAATCAGTGCAAGAATTAAAATGTTTTGAGCTGACTTTGTCATAATCTGAATGAAATGTGGCAATCATTTAATAGTATTTCCTAATATTTTCTTTTTTAATAGAAAATTTTAAAATATTAAAGCAGAGAAACAGAATATTCATTAATTTCCAGTCTTTTTTTCCCTTTTATGAGAATATAAAGATGCAACCATATTGAGACAATTCAGTATGCCAGACACATCTGATATAAAACTATATATCTTACATTAGAACAACTTGGCCATAATTAAGACACTTTTAAATGTCTTAATGAGAAAGTGGGGTGTTGGCTTATTGTCATAAAATTAAGGGATTTTTGAGTCCAATAGTCTCAAGTGTTAAGAATGTTATGAAAAAGAAAAAAAACAGCAATCCCATCAGCAATTTACCTCTAAGTAGTTTTCAAATTTAAGTGATTAGCCAGTATGAGATAATGGTAGCAATATTTTGGAGTATTTTGCTGAGAGGTCCCAAAGTTATTTAAGAAATATACAACATCTTGTTTCTCTGAAGACAGGGTCACAAAAAGCTAGAATCAATGAGAAAACAAAATGTCACTGCTCTTTACATTTTCCTTTCTCAGAGTTTCTAGCCCTTTTCAG
The DNA here is from genome assembly GCF_901933205.1 of Camarhynchus parvulus. Classification (NCBI taxonomy): domain Eukaryota; kingdom Metazoa; phylum Chordata; class Aves; order Passeriformes; family Thraupidae; genus Camarhynchus; species Camarhynchus parvulus. The sequence goes on along the minus strand of NC_044571.1, from coordinate 52,937,579 downwards.
CATAGTTTTGACACTTAGCTCAAAAAGCTCTATGTTGAAATGACACTGAAAACAATATTTTTGTGTCTGTGTGTCTCTGTATATTGTTGCCCTCTGTGTTTTTTTATTGCAGCTTGCTGTTTCTTTCTCACACACAGGGCTTTAGTCCAGTCACTCCTGCACATCTAAGTTTATCACCAGACCACAGTAAGCTTCTCTTTATAGCAAAGTATAGGAAAACACAGATAACTCTTACTCCAGCTCTGTCTGTATCTTTTTACAGCCAACAGATATTACTGTTTCAGCTATAAAGGATGTAGTCAGGGTGATGGGGTTTTTTTACACTGTATGAGAGACATGGCATCTATCAACGTTGCTAAGGTTAACCTAACTAAGAACAAAGTGTTGAAATGGAAGCTGTAAGTGGCAATAGAAGCTACAGAGCAGAAACCTAAGGCAACTGAACTGTTAGCTTAGACAAGCCACTTAAATTTCTGAACTTGGGTGGTACAAATTCAGAGGTAGGTGCCCTGAACAGTGTCAGATTCCCTTTAAAAGAAAATCAACCAAGCATAAAAAACCCTAAGCAATTTTCCCTGAAATGAGAAACCTAGCACTTAGGTCTTTTTCACTACTTAGGCACTGCATTGTGTTACATTTAGTAAATTGTAAAGCAATCACTAACAAGCTCTAGCTGTATTGACACTGCTAGGCCACAAGCTATTGATTGCTTGATTTTTCTGTCCATGTCCACAAACATTTGTGACACTGAGATCAAGAAGGAGAAAGATGCTAAGGATGGCCATAATTGTGTTCAGAACACTCTCTTTCCAGCCCTCTCCTCCAAATCTTGGAAAAAATTACTACCTGGACCAAAAATTTTCTGCAGTCCTAGCCACACCATTATTTATCAACGTTTTCAGTATTGTCTTAGACTATCTTTCCAAAGTAATACTTACATGCTCTGCATAATTCTAATTTACGTAGAAGGATAAAATTCTTCATAGAATGGAGTAATTTTTTTTTTTTTTTTACCTCTTATGAGGTATGATATTTTGGTGTCAAGGTCTGCCTTTCATATCACAGACTCACAGAATTATTTTAGCTGAAAGAGGTTTCTTGTTAAACCACCTCATTCAAGCAGGGCCACCTAGATTCCCTTGCCCAGATTTTTATGTTCAGATTTTTTTAAATATCTCCAAGGATACAAACACCATAACATCTCTGGACAACTTTCACCAGTGCTCAGTCACATCCACAATGAAAAGAATGTCTCCTGATGCTAAGATGGAACCTCCCATGTTTTAGATAGTGCTCATTGTCTCTGGTTCTTGTTACTGGGCACTACTGAGAAGAGCCTGGCTCCATTCTCTTTGCACCCATCTGTCTTGTATTCATACATATTGATGAGCTATCCCTAAGGTGATCTAGGCTTAACGGGGCCATCTATCTCTGTTTTTCCTCATAGGAGAGAAGTTTCAGTCCCTCAAGCATCTTCACAGCCTTTTACTAAACTCTACAGTAGGCCCAGATCTCTTAAGGCCTACAGGCCTTAAAATATATACTAGATTACCACATTCACAGTCTCTGAAAAATCCCTTCACCCAGGATTTTTCTCCTGGGAAGCCTCAGAGAAAAGGGAAACTGTTGTCATCTTATTGCAAAGTACCATACCTTCTCAGTGATTTCTCATGGGCACCTCCTCACAGCACAGACAACTTCTTCTCTACACAGCTAACAAACTCTAAAGCTCATCTTACCCAGCTACCCTCCTCTTTTATATCACTCACCTTCATGGGACACAGCTGTGGCCTATTAAGGGCAGGCCTGTTCCTAATCTTTGGTAATTAATACAGCTGCAACTCCTCAGGTGTGAGATTACCTTCTGCACTATCTTTATTTTCTTACATTCTATCCCCTTACAGGAAACAATTATTATTTGATTCTCCTGTGTTTTCTCATCTGGAATGTGTTTGGAGATTATTTACCAACACGTGGCTGTTTCATTAGATTCTGGTGAGTTGTTTTCACTCATTGGCAAATCAATGCCATGCTGTGTTGGGACTCTGGAAAGTGTCACAAGTTTTCATTATCTTTTTAGCCTTCTGTATTCTGAATCCTTTTTGTATTCTTTAGTATAGTTTAGTATTGTATTCTTTAATGTAATATAGTATCAGAAAATAATAAATTAACCTTCTGAGAACATGGAGTCAGATGCATCATTCCTTCCTTCATCTGGGGGCAACACAAATACAATACTAGATCACATCTTAGAGTTCCCAAATGGAAGTGAGCACTCTAAAATTTTCAATGAGGTTCCTTGACAGGGCATCAGGCTTTCATAGTTAGTGTAAGGCACAGTGTTTGAGAGCATGGATTACAATCCCAGACTTCCCTCTACATTTTGAATTCCATAGCAGAAAATGGAATATGCGTTCTCTAACTCCAGTTGCCACAATCATTCCTGAGCATTTTGAGTTTCTTTGTTTGTAAATGCATTGAGAGGGGCAGATTTGGCAGGAAAAATAATTCATCTGTTTTCATTTTCTCAGATGAAATGGGATTGGTTTTATTGGGTTTTTTCTTCCACTGATTTTAAGACAGGCAAGAGTGACCCGCTCAGACCTTAAAAACTAACGTCTGTATGTTTAACCAAGGCAAAATAAATTCAGATATTATCATCAAATATTGGACAGCTCTCCTGAGAGATAGAGCTTTGGGTTCTGTCTTCAGCCAGGTATGGTTTGCTGCATGATGCACTTCAGGAGCTCTTTCCCACTGGGCACACTCATTAGCTCCCAGACATAAACCAGCCTTCTTTGCCCTTCAATGAGGGCTCTGTGTGCACTAGCCAACACATGGCAAAGGAATAATCCTGCTTCCCAGATATATACCATAAAAGAAAAATAACATGGCCAAATAGAAGGTAAACTTTGCAAACTGTCAATACAGTGATTTGTTTTGTATTTCAAAGGGCTGTCATTTTCTTAATTCATATCCAAAATTGTCTTCCTAATAAAAAATTCATATATTTCAGTTATTAACATTACATTATTTTTTCAAAATGTACTACAGAACATTTAAAAGTTATTATGAATAATTGTAAAGCAATAAAACAAAAATATATTTACTAAATAAATGAGCAGTATAAGGCAATGAATTTTCCTTGCTTGATAATTCCCAGAATTCCATCCCAGATAACAGAATAACTTGCCTTTACTTCTAGTAAAGCCAGTACTATTAACAAAGATCTAATGTCACAGATTTTCAAAGGTTCTAAACAACACATCTGACATGATGCTTCAGAGGCTGCAGCCTCATTGACCTCAGTGCAACGGGTCAAATTTGTAGAATCATAGAATAATTTAGATTGGAAAAGGCCCCTAAGGTCATAAAGTCCAACCATTAACCCAGCACTGCTAAGTCCAGCACTAAACTATGTCCCTAAGTGCCCGTAATTCTCCTATACATATTTTAAATTCCTCCAAGGATGGGGACTCCACCATTTCCCTGGGCAGCCTGTTCTAGCACTTGAAAATCTCTTCCATGAAAAAATGTTTTCTAATATCCAATCTAAATCTACCCTAGTGCAACTTCAGGCCATTCCTCTTGTCCTCTCACTTGTTATGTGGGAGAAGAATCTCTTTAGGTAGTTGTAGGGAGCAATAACAGCTGCTCTGAGGCTCCTTTTGACTTCTAGGAAACTGGGACCTCCCTTGTTAGGCAGGACTGATGGTAAATCATGAAAAGTGGCTCTGTGAGCATTTCTGTCAGACCTCTGAATATCTGTGGGTGGCTTCTACCTGGCACCATAGCTTTGTGTGTGTCTAAGTGGTGTAGCAGATTGCTGACCATTTGACTTTGGATTATGGGGCCTTCATTCAGCTCTCCATTCCTGTGTTCTGGCTCAAGTGGCTAGGTACCTGGAGAGCAGCTGGCATTACTATTAAAGGCTGAGGCAGAGAAGGCATTAAATACCTCAGATGTTTCATCATCCTTTGTCATTTCGTTTCCCTCTGAATGCAATAAAGGCTAGAGATTTTCCTTGGATTTTTTTTATTCCTAATTTATATACAAAAGCATTTTTATTGTCTTTTATGGCAGTAGCCAGTTTAATTTCTAGTTAAGCATTTTTTCATTCTAATTGTCTTGCTGCAAAACTTCTACAACATCCTTGTAGAGTTTGTTTTTTTTTTTTTTCCTGGAGCTCAAGCTAAAGCACTCTAATCAGCCAGGCTGGTCTTTTATCTTGCCACCTGGTCTTTTGGCACATGGGGATGGCCTCTTAGATCCTCTTCTTGAAAAATATCCATCCATTCCTTTGTCCTTCAAGAATGTATCCCAAGGCCAAAAACCCAAACAGGCCAAAGCCTGTCCTCCAGAAGTCCAAGAACAGGGGTTTTGTGGACCCCCTTCCCACTCCTTTGAGAAATGAAAGCTCTACCATTTTGTTATCACTGTGGCCAAGATAGCCTCCAACCACCACATCACCCACCAGTCTTTCTCTGTTCTCAAATGCAGCTCAAGTGGGACGTGTCAGACCACTCTGCAGCTATGTCAGGAATCTACCTTCCACACACTCTAGGAACTTCCTAGACTGTCCCCTATGTGACGTATTGCATTTCCTGCAGACATCTGCTAAACTGAATTTTCACACAAGAACAAAATCTAGCTATCATGAGACTTCTCCCAGCTGCTTATAGCATATTTCATCTGCCTCTTCATCCTGGTAGGGTCTATAAAAGACTCCCACCATGATATCTGCCTTGTTGACCTTCCCCTTTATCCTTACCAACACCCAATTCTGTCGTAAACATAATTAAGTTCCAGACAATCAAAGCACACTTTAACATAGAGGGCTGCCTCTCTGTCTCTCCTTCCTTGCCTTCCATTTCAGCAACTCCAGCTGTGCAACTCATCCCACTATGCTCCACTATATCATCTTTTTACCAGTATACAATGGCTTCCAACTTCTCCTCATTGTTGCCCATGTTGTGTGCAAAGGGTAGATGCACTTCAGTTGTGATATTGATCTTTTGGGGGCAAGAAGCCCTAATTCCTACAGGATCACTCCCAGGTGCATCTGTGATTTCTAACACATCAATAATCCTTGCATCTTTAATACCATATTGATCTCCATCCCCTACCTCTACTGAGGTGTCAGACTGAAAGATCTCACACACCATTCTTCAAATATTATCATGTCATCACCAGACTTATGTGCAGTGAACCTGATTTTTAGTTTTTCCCCCTTCAAATCTAGTTTAAAGCTCTTTCTGTGAGCCCTGATAACTCCTGTCCAAAGATCCTTTTCCCCCTTTGAGGTAGGTGTACTGCAGAAGAATTTGACAGCAAATATTTTTAAAAAGACTTTCAAATGTGTAGCAGAAATCATAAAAAAACCTGGGTCAAGGGCAGTTGTCATATGTATCCTGAAGCAGTGCATTGTCTAGGTTATTTTCTATTTAGGGCTATGACAGTTTGTTCACACCCACTTTCAGAAAGGTTAAGACCACACTTTTATGTTATTATAAATGTGGGTTTTTTCCTGTATTAAATAAAAAATACTGCGCTGAGACTAGTAGAAAGAGAGAAGAAAGGTAGAAAATGAGCATGGAAAAGTTGAAGTTTTATGTTGGTATTCACGTATAATTGCACTCTACATAACCATAGAGGTGTAAAAGTGATTTCCCCTCTTCCAAAATTTCACAAGAAAATTCTTCAGTTTCTTTTTATAGTGCATACAATCCAAAACAAACTTAAACCAAAGTAACATGAAGTCAGTTTTCAGTTTGAATTAACAAATTTCAACTGATCCCAGAGAAAATGTAGATCTCTGCATAAGAGAACCAGCCCATCATAGTCACAAACAATCCAGATTTAAATATTTCTGATGGAGTAAAGGAAAACAGAATTGACATTTAAATAGCAAATACATTTTTGACACATACAATTCCCTAAACTTAACTTCAGGTGTAAATATGACATACAGAAAAAAACCCAAACCTATCTGTAAAGGACTGGCAAAATAGTCACTGCAAGGGAATAAAAATGGAGCTTTTTAATCACTTTTGAATTTAGAACTACTGAGTGTCTGTATTATGAAAATGTTTCAAAATTAGTGGCTATTTTTGCACAAAATAAAGTTAGCATCTGTTTTCCACTGATGCCTGCAAAGCACTGAAGATGTCCTTCAAAGGTCACTCTTTTCTTTGTTTATGCTGTAAAAAATGCTAAGGGACTGCCTATGTACACAGCAACTATCAAACATAAAGCTGAGTTACTTTGTCCTTTATTCTGTTACCAATTCAGGCACAAAATTATTTTGTCTTTTTGGGTTATACTTAATTCATGGAAAAAATAATGACATTTAACAAGTGTAACATTTGGAAGGAAGGAAGGAAGGAAGGAAGGAAGGAAGGAAGGAAGGAAGGAAGGAAGGAAGGAAGGAAGGAAGGAAGGAAGGAAGGCACTGTTTTCCTAGAAATGTTTTATTGTACTCTTTCTGCTTTGGAACTTTGCCTATGAGTATACTATTTTGAACTAAACTCACAGAGTTATAGGTGTGGAATTTCTGTTAAAGGAAGAGGTTTCTGATTTCTGACTTTTTCTGAGGACAGTGAGGTCTAGAAAGTATTTTTTCTAAAACTACAACAGAGAGAGAAGAGGAAGTACACACAATGCTAAGAATCATGTTTGTGTTTTGATGTGCAGTGAAAAAATTTGAAAGTGGTGATTTGACCTTAATCCAGACCAGAAATCTGGAGCAGGTTGCAAGATGATTTCCTCTCCACTTTATTATTAATCAGACTTATACGTTGTGATGTAGTAGTTTGAAGGAAAATAAATTTGTCTTTATTTTATGGTCTATTTCTCTTTCTGTTATTGATGTTTTCACTTAATGCAGTGAAACAAAAGATCAAGATGATCTGTGTGCAGACCAAATAGCAGAAGACTATTTATGGAAGAGTGATATAGGTAACTGGACATGATTCAGTAGGCTAAACCTATTCAAGAGAATCACAGTCTTTTAGCCCACACACAGTATTTGATTTTGATGAATTTTAAATTCTTGGTTATTTCCAGCAGTGACCAAACATGTTTCTGTGTTTGGAGGAAGAAAAGCAATATCTGAAACAAATGAGGCTATGGCCCTTCTAAGGTGTTTGGATCATTTGCTGATTACAGCAGGGCACAGTACAGATTTGGCCTCTGGGCATGAGGAACAGAATGGTAGCATACTGCCACCGAGATTGCTGACTGCAAAGTAGCAGTTATTCCCACTTATTGGAATCATGCTGCTCCTCTAAATCCCCACATAAGCAATTGCTAAACTGTGCATAAACTTTCTAACTTATTTTAAAACTCAATGTGAAAACACCTATGCAAATAACTAGTATGCACTTTTGCTTAGTTCTTGACAGAAACACATTACAGACACAGAGCCCCTGTCATAACCCCTAAAATTGTATCCTTTCCCCATCACCCCACCCTCCTTTTGCCTAACTCCATTTATAGCTTCATAACTGTATAAAATGCTGCCTATATTTAGAGCAAGTTTTGTATTCCTCCCTCACAAGCTTATAGAAATATTTTACTCTCCTCATATGATGCCTGGCAGGAAAGCACTGCTTAACAGTTTCTGGCTTAGTTTGAAGCAGAAGTGTCAGTCTTATTTATTCACAGCATTTCAATGAGGCTGTCCTGTAGGAGGCAACTTTTCCTCTACTACACACCACAGCAAGAACTACTTGCACAGGTTGAACAAGAAGAATATTAGTGGTAATTTTTTTTCAAGGCCAGGAACAGAATATTCTAAATGTTCCATATCTAGTCATTAAAAAAACCCTAAACCTGCTGCCTCAAATATAATAAAAGCTGTGAACAAAGTCAAACCAATTCTTTATGACAAAATCAGGTTTCTGAAGATAAAGAAAAGTAATTTTACCAAAATTTCTGTAGATGGTAATTTTCAAACTTCAGCTGCTCACTTTGTAGCTTACTAATAAACCTCATATTCTTTGGTAAGACAGAAACAGTCAGAATATTCTGTCTTCTTTTCTATTTGTATTTAGTACTTAATGAAAAAAAAGTCTACTTCTGTATTATGTTTGGCATTGTATAGTATTAACATGGTAATCCCCAATGCAATTTTCCTTTATTCATTATTTCAAGATATTTTGTTTGTTGCACATTAATAAAGCAGATTATCAGGTTACTTGAGGATTTGATTACTAAATTCTCAATGTACAGAATTGTTTAACAAGCTTGCCTGCCCACCTATTATATAAATTAATCCCAGGTGACACAGCGCAACAGCAGTAACTATGCCTAATGTCATTTTTGTATAATTTCAAAACCAAATTTCTGCTACTTAAAAGGCTTTGAAACTCATTGAAGGTTTGCTTTAGTTCTTTGTGGGCTTTTTAAATTTTTTTTTATTTTTTGCCTTTTCCTGTTATTGAAGAGAAGTTAATGACAAATATCTTAACTAAGTATTCTTCAACTTGTTTGAAAATTGTAAAAAATTATCCTGCTGTTTATGCTCATGTTCATGATCCAGCAAATTTCATTACAATCTGTCATTATCTTGAAACTTTTGAGCTCTATGTTGTGCACCAAAAAGGACTGTCTTTCTTTAACTTCAGCCAACAACTAAACACAGTTCAGCCAGTCAGTCACCTCCCACTCATGGGAAGGGAGAGAGAATCAGAAGACTGACAGTGAAAACTCCTGAGGTAAAGATGGCTTACTAGGTAGAGCCAAAGCCATGCACACAAGGAAAGCAGAAAAAGGAATTCATTCACTGCTTCCCATCAGTAGGGAAGTGTTCAGGCATCTCAGGAAAGCAGGGCTTCATCACGTGACAGCTGCTTCAAAAGAAAAACTGCTCTGAAGGTTCCCCCAGTTTTTTATTGCTGAGGACGATACCATACAGTATGGAATATCCCCCTGGTCGGTTGGGGTCGGCAGTCCCAGCTGTGTCCCCTCCCAGATTCTTGTGCACCCCCAGCCTTCTCACTAGTGGGGTGAGAAGCAGAAAAAAACCTCGAGGCTTTGTAAACATTCAGCAATAGTCAAAATGTCCCAGTGTTGTCAAAACATTTTCCAGAACAAATTCAAAGTAACACTACAGTAACTAATGTGAAGTTATTAACTCTATCTTAAAACTGGTACATAAAGACAAAGGTCAAAACAAATAGTCACAACAAAGGAAATTCACACTGCACATTAGGAATGTTTAGTTGCAATGACAGCTGTTAAGTAGCAGAACACATATAGTGTGGAATTTACACCCTTGGAGATATTTAAAACTTGACTGAAAAAGTTTTGAACATTCTTATTTAAGGTTTTAAACTATCCTTCCTTCAAGTGGGAGCTTGATAGTAAACAATCACCAGACAATCCTTCCAACCTTTTTCTTTTTCTCCTGTGATTCTGTGATCTCTCTCCACACATGATACTTGAAATTACAAGCCTTTAAAATGTGGGGGATTCATCTCCAGAAGTCAATCTTTTCCTTGTCTGAAAAATGTTTGTGTCATGCTGGACTAAATTCAAAGTTAGCAGTTTTCTTCCCCTAAGAATGTAAATGAATTGGCATCAATCAAGTCAATTGGTGAGAGTTATCAAAATAGTCCTCAAGTGTATATGGCAGACTGTGTGTTATGGATAATTGTACTGGATCTGACTGAGATGGAGTTCATTTTCCCACAGCAGCCCTTACAGTGCTGTGCTTTGTATTGGTTGGAAAGGTGTGGGTAAAACCCCAGTGCCTCTTGGTTACTGCTGAGCAGCGCTGGCACAGCATCAGTGCTGCCTCCCCAGCATTCTGCACCCTACCAGTAGGATGGAGGTGGGCAGAATCCTGGGAGGGGACACAACTATATAACTGACCCAAAGTGACAAAAGGGATATTCCATAGAGTGTGACGTCAGGACAGATATAACAGCTAAGAAAAGGAGGAGGAAGAGGGCTGCATTTGTTATTTACAAATGTTTGCCTTCCTGAGCAACCATTTGATGAATGCTGAAGCTCTTTTTCCCAGGAAATGGACAGGCATGGCTTGCTGAAAATAGAATAAAATCTCCTTTTTTTTTTTTTTAACTTTGCTTGCATACACACAATCTTTTCCTTTTTCTTTAGAAAACTTCCTTATCTCAACCAATGAGTTCATTTCCATCTCAACCTTCTCTCCCCCATCCAACTGAGAAGGGGGAGTGAGGGCTTGGTGAACATCTGGCATTCAGACAAGGTAAGTCCTCTACATTAATCTCTCTTCTGCTGCTCAGCATAATCAATCTGTAAACATACACACAGAGAGTTGCCTCCTGATAAAGGTATGAATTAGGAGATCTTAATTCCTGTCTCTACAGTAAATTAAATTGTACTTATCAAATGAAATTTTGAATTTGGTTCAAACTACAGAAGTTTTATCACAAATTGCTTCACAGACATATGCTTCAAATCCTGTTTTCACAATAATACTATAACCCCTAGCATTTTCTCACAAAATGTGACTTGATATTTAATCTATGTGCCTCATTCTGTCCAGTGCAATTAATTCCTTCCTAGTGTCTGCCCCAAATAACCCATAAGACGCTGCCTGAACATCTGTTTTGATGCAATTTATGCTTCAACCTTGGTCTTAACATCCACTGCTTTTTCTCTCTTTCCCCCCAAACTGTATTAAAGCTGTGTCTGTAAACCAAAAAACAATTAAGAGATTCTTTGCTCATTACCTAAATCTCAGTTTTCTAGTCCTTTGATTAAGTGCTAGGCAGCTGTGGCTGTGAAATGCACATATTTCTTTGGAGGATTACACATTTTATTAATAACTACAAGATGATTATTTAGCAATGTATCAATAACTAATTATGAACATAAATAATTGTGCTAAATTCATATTTGAAAATTAGTTTGAATAAAGAGAAATTGACTATATGGTCCAGAGACTAGAAAAAGTAAATGCATAAAATTCTGGATGTCAAATAATTTAAAAAAACACAACAAATCAAAACAGCCAAATTTTTCTATAGTTAAAATTCTCTTTGAATTTAATGCAAAATTTCTGTTGAAGGTGCAGAATATTCTGAATACATATGTTGTTTAAAATGCATTTAAATTAGTAGAAACAAAGATTTTTCCCTGAAAAAATTATTATCATTTCAACTGTTTATAACCTGTTTCTTTAGTTATATATTATTACTTTCACTCCCTTTAGGCATTGGCAGAATAGTTAACAAATGGGACTTTCCTTCCTGGCAATGTTATGGTAAAAAGTTATTTTCTCATGACAGTTCTTCAATGTTTAGAAAAAAACACAGCAGTATTCTTTAACCATCTAGTGCAATGAAACATTTGACTACACAATCAGAATATGAATTTGAGCCTTTTTTCTTTGATTAGGAACACATTAAGTGACCATGACCCAAATGACTTACCTAGCTGCTCATTTTGAAATGGGGAAATGCTGACTTTGGCTGAGATGGAGCTCACTTTTGTTTGACAGTCTGCAGGAGACTGGAGGAGTGGCTAACTGGCTCAAAACAGTTTGAGGGTGGTGGGGAACAGGGTAAGCTCAGCCAAAGGTGGGACAATGCTCTGGTCCCCCCGGCACCCCTGAGCCTTCTCATGCCACGCTGTGAAGTGTGTGAGCATTGGAAAAGCCAGCACTGACCACTTCTGTAATGAGGATGGTCAGCTGCAAGGGCCAGCTGGGAACATTCTGGCTGTGTGTGAAATGCAGGCACAAGACTTTGGTGCTGAAATCAGCATAAGCTTGTGCTATGAGGTGCTCTCCACTACCCTGAATTTAAAAGCTGATGAGACCACACTAGGGTGGTGGCTACCTTTCTCTCTCCTTTCTCTTTCTTCTCTTTCTCTTTCTCTTTCTCTTTCTCTTTCTCTTTCTCTTTCTCTTTCCTCTTTCCTCTTTCCTCTTTCCTCTTTCCTCTTTCCTCTTTCTCTTTTCTCTTTTTATTTCCTCACTTTTTCTTCCCAAAATACACGATAAGGTGGACCAAGAAAAATTCCAATCAATAGCTGGTTAAATCCCTTGCTATGTCTGGACAAGTTAAAGTTTGCTAAATTAAACTTTGCCAAGTGAATTATTCCAGTGGAATGCTCCAAAATTTGCAAGTAAAAGGGGGTTTTTTGAACCTCCTGACAATTTTGTTTTTTCTCCTATATACTGCCTAGGTTAGATAAAACTGTCTTCCCCTGAACCCACTAAGTAGACTGGGGCATTACAGAGACTGTTACACATTCCTATGTTTTATATGTATGACCAAAACTGTTTTGATAACAGTTTTAACACAACATAACAATATATATGTTATAATATAACATAACAATTACATTGGTAACATTTCAACTTTTACAGAGCAGTGTTTATGCAGCATCAAGGCCTTCTCTGTTTCCTACTCTGGCCAGTCATTGAGTACCCAGGGGTTGCACAAGAATTGGGAAGAGACACAGGTGGGAGAGCTGACCCAACATGACCAAAGCGATATTCCATGCAATAAAACCCCACGCTCAGCAGTAAATCTGTGGGAATTTTTCCAAGGTAACCATTGCTCATATACTGGCTGGGCATTGATCTCTTAGTGATGAGAGAGTCTTCTTGCATCGCTTGATGAATTGGGGTTTTTTTGTTTGTTTGTTTGTTTGTTTGTTTTTTGTTTTTTGTTTTTTTTTTTCCCTTCAGTTGTTAAACTCTCTTGACCCCTGAATTTTCTCACTTTTGCTGTTCTGATTCTCCCCCTGATCCTGATGAGGCAACAGTGAGCGAGCAACTGGATGGAGGTTTATTTGCCAATCACAGAGGACAGAAGATTGATCATTAAACAGCTATGCAATTTCTATTTAAAATAATCCATAGAAATTGACTTGGTTTTATTAAATTACATAGCTGAGTAACCAAGGGTGGGATAAAATAATTAATTAACAGAATAATTAGATTTGGATATACTACATACAGAATATTGCAGGAAAGATTTGGATAAACTGTATCTCTTTGGTGAGGGAAACCTCTCCACGAGAAAAACTTTGTTAGTGTTCAGTTGAGTTCAGATTTTACTATCTTTACTGATGTTGCACAAAATAAGTTTTCTTTCATTGAACCAACTATTAGGACACTGATAAGTAACTGGGCATCATAAGGTTTGTTAAACTTGACTGACTTCTTTTGTAAACTGTTGGAAATGAGTAAGTATTTGTAATGTCATACTCATCATAGCTAGCAAGAAGAGATGCACAAACCCCTACTAAGTGCACCCATTTTCAGTTCCTGGTCAGTTGTTTCTAATGACTGTCTGTAGTCTTAAGGTCTTCAGGCTAAAGTTAAAGAAAGTCATAAAGAACCCACCTACAAAGTATTTTCTTTGGTATTATTTAAGATTTTTTAATTTTATTGTTATAGGAATTTATTTAAAGATAGATAACTTTTTATGTTATTAAGCCAAATTCCACTGAGATTAAAAATCACTTTTAACATTGACAAAGGCATCTAGATGTTATAGTTTGATAAAAAAATTGCTTTTACAATTTGTTTTTATTGTTATTTGTTGATGGATCTTGAAGCCTGACAGCATTATGCTTGTTTTATAACTTCTATCTTTTTGTTAGACAGATTTTCTTCATAATGCTCAAAGATAGTCAATTTTGGATGATGCAGGGATCAGAGATAGAACTATATTGAAATAAAGGTAAATATAGAACCAAATCAATCTTTCATTTTAAGAAAAACAGCAATGAACAAAGGATTTCAAATAGCCACTTTTTTATTTTTATGCATTTGTGTGAAATATTTTTCAGAAGATGGGATTTTTTTAGATTTTGGTCTGCATATACATGTTGTGCTATATACAAGAGTGTGCAGTTTGAGATGCTGCCATGTGACTGATATATTTCTAAAAACATCAGCTCTGAGGTAGGAAATAGCCAACATACTTCATTGCAGGAAAATAGATGAATTAATCAAACTATTTATTTTAGATAAAACTAAATGTCATCTATCAAGTATGTTTATGCTATGAGCAAATCTGACATGAACAAACCTGCTGCCTGTGGTGACGTTCATAATAGAAATGTTTGTCTTTGGAACAACTTGCCTTCCACTCCAGTGCTGTAGAGTGGAATGTGATAAAAGATTAATAGGCAACAGAGAAAGTAGAGGTTGGATGGTCTACTTCTGACAAATATGAAAGCTATGAAAACTGGAATCTGGAATTTGAAATCTGTCAAATGTATTGTATCAGTCGCAGAGTCATAGAATTATAAAATATCCTGAGTTGGAGGAAGATCTTTAAGTCCAACTCTTAGCCTTGCTCAGGACACCCCAAGAATCACACCACTTGCCTGGGAGCATTGTCCAAATGTTTCTGAACTCTACCAGGCTTGATGGGTGTGACCACTTCCCTGAGGAGCCTGTTCCAGGGCCCAACCTCCTCTGGGCGAAGAGCCTTTTCCTGATATCCAACCTAAACCTCCCCTGACACAGCTTCAGTACATTTCCTTGTCACTGGTCACAACAGCAAAGAGATTGGTACCTGCTCCTCCCCTTCACCTCAGGAGGTAGTTGTAGACTGCAATGAGGTCTCCACTCAGTCTCTGCTCCAGGCTTGCCATCCACCAGAACCCCCAGGTCCTTTCTGCAGGGCTGTACTCCAGCCTCTCATTCCCCAGCCTGTCCCTACATCCAGGGTTGCCCCATTTTTGCTGCTACCTCCTCTGAAGATGCTTGATTATCCAATAAAGAACAGAATTTTAGCAGAGAGTTCACCAACTCCTGTTTCCTGATGTTGGAATATATTTTTTTCTTTTTTTGGAATGATGATATTGATGTAAGTGTGAGGCTGGTGTTTCAGAAACTCCTCTGATTGTTAAAAATCACTCTGTAATAGGTTTAATTTCAGGAGTCTGGATGGCTCTCACATATCTGACCTGGCTGACTTCCAGGTATAATGCTCTCCTAACATTCCTCTCTGCTTGCCCCAAATCTTTAATAACTAAAGCTATTGATGATTCAATTTAGGATTGTGATGAAAGAAACAAGATTTTAAACTAGCTACAAGGAAAACTCAATTGCTTGAAAAATTGAAAACCAATATTGAATGTAGAAGAGATTAGAACCATTTTTAAACAATTTCAAGACTTGTTTAACAAAGTATTTCTTTAGAAAAAAAATAATATTTTGGTTTCTTTTCAAATTAGCTCATAATTATATTATAAACAAGTCATGTCCACATTTCTGGAAATGTATTACATGGCATTGTGTAACGTTGCAAAGGGAATAAGTTCACATCTTTTATGGTAATCAAAACGTAAGAGTACAATAACAGGTTATCTTAACTTTTTACTTGTAACTGTGTGGGAGAAATTGAGTATTCAGCATTCTAATTTTTCTACTGAATGAGACTTGTTCCGTGTCACTTATAATGGTCACAAAGCTTGTTTTAAAACCACAGTTTGTGTCTGTTGTATGTGTTGCTCTTGGACAAACTTCACCTTTGATTATTCACTTAAAAATGCAACTTTTAAACTTATAGAAATCTTCATAAGTGCTTTGCATGAATAATTTTTTCTGGTGTATGTTTAAGCTTATAGATATGTTACTTGTAGTATACAGAAGAACTGAAACAGAATAAAACCTTGAAACATATTTGGCCTCCCTGCTTCAAAGTTTATTGCTCTTTGTGGTAGCCCACCACTTTATATAGTGTGCTTCAGGAACAAATAAGACAATCAAATAAGACAACAAATAAGATAATCATAAAAGAGATAAATATTGGTATCGTCAAAGTTTCTTCTACTACTTTTCCATGTAGACAGACCTTTCCAATTAGTTGAAATAGCTACTTGTTATTACTGCTTCAACTACATTAGGGTAAGAGATTCCATAAATTAACTGGATATAGAAATTGCAAGTATTCCAGAATTTTCTTTGTCAGAAGACTAGCTGAAATGAAAAAAAAAAAAGTTTGCAGTAGCAGCATGGTAAAATTAAAAGTTTTCACAGAGACATAAAAAAAGAACAAAACTAACTCATAAATAATTGATCCATCAAAACAATACAATATCATCAGGACTTTTCCATTGATAAGCTTCATTTGTAAAGGTATTTTAAAAAAATTTAAAGGGTTGAAATAATTTTTGATCTGGAAGTCTGTTCACATCTGACCCAAAATCCTTTTAGATCAATTCTGCTTTTTAAAGTGGGTTTTGAATCAGTCCTCTGGGTGGATACAGATAACAATATTGAGATACATGATGTATACTGCACAACAGGTTGGAAAAATTGAGAAATTTAAATTTTAGAAAGATCCTTGCTCATATATAACCCATGAATTAATTTCTGCACTTCATAATTTTTATTGTATTTCAGATTAGGTAATATTCCTGAAATAGTATTTAAAAGCTTTTATACTTGTCCAGAGACTAAAGTATGATCTCAGTGTGGAATATTATTTTGAAACAGGCAGAAAAACAGAAGGGAAGAGATCAAGAATGGCAATTCTGCTTCTGGGTTTGTATACGAAAATTAGTCCAATTAGTCCAAAGGGCAACATTGGCACCAAGCAGAATAAATTTTATTCTCTTAGAGCCAATTCCTTTAAGGAATTAATAACTTCTCTTTTCCCATAAACTGTAATTTGTACATATATGAATCTTTAAAAGTTTCCATATCCTTCCTGACATACCTATTTCCACAAAGTAGGTCACCATTTATGGAGAAAGTCACTAAGCAGACTTTATTCTCAGAAAAAGTTTACTATTTGAGTGCAGTGAAGTCTTTAAAAATGAATAAACCACAGAAACATATGCAATCTTCGGTCACCAGAGCTACCTTTATGTCCCCAGAAGCCCTCTACAACAATTTCTATTGAATATAGTGACACTTCAGATTAATTGCCAGATTTTCCCCCGCTGGATTCCGCCAACAAGCCACTCATGACTCAAGCAGATGTTTCTGCATTTTAGGCAAACTGCAGCAGGTTTGTATTCCCATTGCTCCCTTACCTCCATCACCTGTGACAAAAGCTTTTACCAGAGACATCACAGGAATTTTACTCACAAGAAATAAGATGCTGCCCAAAAGCAGTGCTGCACTGTAGCCTAAGTTTCCATCAAACAGCACACAGGGATGGAATATTAAAAAAAAAAAATAATGATTAGCTTCATCTATATATCTATATTGTTAATTATTGTATTTAACAGGGCAAAGGGGGACAGCAGGTTCCTTGAGAAGGTCCCTACAAAAAATGTCTTTGAGCTCATTTCACTAATGATTTTCATAAAGCTAGTGAGGGTAAAAAGTAGCTGTCTGAATAAATTGTTTTTCTGCGTCCTGAAAAAGCTAAGCAGAGACAGAGTGGACAGTCTCAGGTGTAAGAACAGCAGTAAGACAAAATATTTTAAGGACCAAAGCATTACAGCAAGTCTTCCCCTGGATTGTTTTATGGTCCTCAGGTATCCTGAGGAAGATTTCTGTGGGGAAAGGATCAGACAGCTTTCTTGTAGCTGCGGCAGCTCTCAGTACCATACCCCAGCTGGAGAGTCAGTGCTGCCAGGAGCAGGGCCCTGTGCCTGCAGCTGAGTCTGTGTGCACAACCTCCGCCGTCCTTTCATCTCCCTTCTGAGTGTTCCCACTTTCCCAGCTCCCACACATATCTCTGTGGTGTCCTTTTATCCGTCAGTTCCTGCTTTTCTTAGGGAGACAGAGAAAATATGACTGGCAGGCTGCTTTTACTACATCTCAGTTGCTATTTCAATATACTTAATCATCCGAATTAAATTGGATTAAAAAGAACTGTGGAGTTCTGTAGAGTATGAATAGGCTGAGAAGAACCGTATGGGAATGGCACATTTCTTCCCGAATATGTCACTTTTTCAGTGTAATTTCATTTCCAATTCAACATAATAATTCATTTCCAATTCCATTCTTTGTTCCCTCCCTGCACCAAAAAAATTCTGCCATTTTTGCAGGAAGTCTTGGAACAATCTCTTTTTTTGGGAAATATTTGTCTATCTGCAGGGTGTGTGAGGGTTTTCTGTATTTCTAATTAATGTCCTTTCTTGTGGAATATATGATGTTAATCCATGCTCCTGAATTGCTTTTTTTTTGTTGTTGTTAATATTGAGACCATTTCTTAGTCCCAACTCTTTCAAATGATTTCTGCTCCACTTTCAGACCCCACTTTAGAAAGCATACGGTTTTCAAAATTCCTTGTCTCATTCTTTCTTTTTGTATGACAGAAGACTTAAAGCTTTATCTTTTCAGCTGGGTGTCTACAGCATCCCTGCTGCCTATGGATCAATGCCTTGTGACCTCATGGTCATTAGAGTAAACTCACACTTACTTCCCGTCCTTCTTGTCTGGAAAAACATAAATGTGATATGAGGATGCAGACACTGGCACCACCAACCCTTTCCTGGTTGGAGGATACATGACCAAGTGTTTTGTGGAAAGGCATAAACAATCTGCATCTCTGAAGTTTGCAGTATATTCCAGAGCTCAATTAATTAAATCTCTTTGTTTTTGCTACAGACATGGCCATGAAAGCCCTAGGTGTTTTGAGAAATACTAGACTTCTAAAATTCAGCTTTTAAATTTTAGAAAGACTCTTTCATTATAAATTGTGATATCATTTAAAGTTGCATTACAAAAATAATGACAATTAAAAAAATGTTAATGCAGAAATGCTTGTCAGCAAACTGTTTGCTTCAAAGTTTAGAGAAATGGGTTATCAAAGAAAATGTCATGGTGACAAAAATTATTTATATTTGAACAATCTTTTTTTTTTAGCCTGAGATAAAAACCTGGGCTACTCAGGATGAAATCTTTCCAGAAACTGTAAACAAATAAAATCAGGCTAAGAAAAGCATCTGACACAGAAAATAAGAGGTTAAATGTTAAACTATGTCATTTATCACCTACTGATAAAGGATCTTTTAATGGGAGCTTCACAAAACTTTGATTAAAGATAGTTGAACCACTCCTTTTAAAAGAGTACTGTTTTCTTCTGTAAGCATTAAAAGCAGAAGTATTGCACAAAATAAAGTATTTTGGAAGAAAAAATACCTGTTGTTTCTTTAGTTCAGGTGATTCCATTTAAACATTCTTTCATGCAGTATTTGAGAGCTCTACTACTGCCATGGGTGATGACAAGACCTTTGTAACCAGTATACTTAAATTATGATTTTTTTCTTTTGTGCACTTTTTTATCAAGTCAAATTTTCTTTTTTTTTCAAGATCCTAGGAGACATATGTGGTATGGGAAAAATAATATATGTGCATTAGTTTCTGCTTCCATGCTATTGTTTCTAGCTAGATTTATATATATATATATATATATGTTTTCTTTTTATTTTAATTTAAAAAAAAAGAATCTTATAGCTTCACATTTCAAAGTAATTTTCTGTGTCTAGGAAAAGTAACTGTAGTACATCTCTTGGGGAATGGATGCAATCTGCCTATTATTTCACTTTTGCAAGTCTGAATAGATATATACAAATATATATATATAAATGTTATCTTCAGAATGTTATATATAAGGATCATTAATAATGAATTTCTGATATTTACAGGAAAAAATATCCCTTTTACACTGCATTTTTAGTCACCTAAGTTTCTTTAAAAAGGGGATTTTATAAGTATACTTTTTGTTCTTGCTGCTAAATTTAAAATTTTTCCAACATGTTAGCAGCAGCAAGGCTGTTTACACACCACAGCTCTCACTAGGGGCTTTCAGTCACAGGCAAAGCCTTCTTATTTTCTTATTAAATTCCATGCTACTGCCCTGTCTGAATCATGTCACCCGCTAGATATAGCCAAAATGTCAGCAATTGTGATGAAGAGAAGGAAAAAGAACTCACTTGCCATACAAAGCCTTACGCTGTGATGCCTTATAAAGCTGATGCTGTCACTCAAAGCCCATCAGTATTGCTTGTGCAAAGCACAGGGCTTGCTATTGATTTAATTAACTGGAGCTGAGATAAAGTTCAGTTTATGCAGCACAATAATTTGCAGAATGTCCACAGGGTTTCACAGAAGGTGTTGCAAGAAAGGAAAAACACAGAAATGGATGCAGCACAGCCCTAGAACCAGTGGCTGACAAACAGAAGACTGCGTATGTATCAAGTATCTGGGCAAATGTTCTGTGCTACTGATATTTGAGATTCAAAAATTGTAAAACATATGCAAGGGAGTCAGTTCTACTTTCACTTTCCATTGTCAGGTGCCAACACAGATTGAGAAACTAATCAGGTCAGCATTTTTTGTGCAATTATCAGAGCAGTAATGCTTTTAAATATAATTGCCTTTAAAAGAATATGATGCTCATTAAAAAAAAACTCAACACAACAGATATACAGTGCACACAATGATCCATTTGTTAGGCTGTATAGATTACTTGCTTTTAAAATCTGAGTTTTCATTTGTGCCTTTTCAGGTTTTTATTACTTTTGATCCACTCTAGGAAAAATAGTGCACATGACATGATTTAAAATAAATCCTTTTTTAACTACATCCAATTAACAAGTTTTTTTTTCCCACCTTCAGCTTGCACAAGTAACTTCATTTTTCTTATATGTGTATATATAGAAGTGGTTATATGTCTGCAAGATATACATATTACTAAAATAGTAAGAGTATTGCACCAATTCACTTCTTTTAACTAATAGTTTGTCTCAAGAATCTCTTCTTGGATTTCAGCTCTATTAAAACCATCATCTATTAAATCTTGAAATATGTGGCTCTCGTGGACTAATACAATAATCAGAAATATTTTTGTGAGCTTAATTTTCTCATTTTACATAGGAGCTGCTTTGAAAAAGACTTAGTGATTTAGTCTTAGATATCAGTGCTTCAGCTGACTTTTCCTGCTAGGAGGCTGGTCGCAGACTACTGCTTGCTTCAGAAGTTTCTTTGCCCACTCCGTTGTTATCAGCACGGTGGGTCTGCCCCCATGCAACAACAAAGCCAACCTGTTCTCATCTCTGTACCTTCTTACCCCCCTCTGAGATGGTCATCAGGGAGTCCTTGTTTCCCATGTAAAGTTGCAGGGGATTCAGTGGATGAGACAAAGGTCAAAAGGAAGTTTTACATAAACGTAGACACAGACGTGCACATACACAGTGTTATAGACAGCGATGCTATGCATACACACACACAAGTATTTCTGCATGTATTTCTATGCCTCTATATAGTCATATGTATATTTATCTGTATATATAAATGAAAGACTTTATCTATTGTATTGAATAAAAACAATATACTAAGCAATGTAATGATTAGTTAAAACAAATTTGTTGTTTTGAAAATAGGTCAACTGGAGAAAAAATTATGCAAGCATCAAAATGCTGTTTCCTTCAAGATCCCAATATTTCTGTGTTCCTTAAAAATTTTAGGGGTTGTTTATTTTAAAACAGTTAGCTGAAAAAGCTCTCTGTGTTTAATTCAGTAATGTTGGTAAAGAATGATGCATTTTGTTTCTCATGAGGCAACTGATTACATAATTTTTCAGATGCTAACAGAATTTAATTCATGTATAATAAAATTTATACAGCTGTTATGCACAGTTTTGCTTTACATTGATTTAATGTGTTTCTAAAATCATAAATGACATGAGGGACTCTTCAAAAATTGTGTTTATATGTCTGAGACTTTGCTAAAATGTCCCAAATTCAGATGGTTTTGGTAACTAGAAAACATGCATGGAACAACATAGGAAACAAACAGTTGTGATAATGACAAGAGGAAGATAATGTGATGAGAAATAATAAGAAGATGGTGACAGCTTGGGGGAGATGTTATGTGCAGCCCCCTTCTGATGGTTATGGAGTTGATACAGAAAAGTAGTATGTTCCCTATACAGTCTGCCAACTAGTACAGAACAAACCCAAGACAATTTCCCAGATTAAGCAATCAAGTAAAACCCTTGGCATAGAGTGAAGGCTGAATACAGGTAAAAACTTTCAGAAGAATGTCTTTGAAACCCACAGTGGAGGAAATGAGATCTATACATGAGTGAAGCAGCAAAGTTAAGATGACCTTTAAAAACAGTAGGAATCAAATACTGCATGGCTTAACAATGTGATGAACCACATTGACCTTGATTATGACTCCTGACCATAGAAAGATGGGCCAGGTGCACCTTTTAGATGTGGATGTGATGCAAGGGTAGAAAGAGCACAGGGTCTTTTTCTTACACTCTTTCCTGAAGCATCTGCAACTGCTGTCTGCTGGACACAGGATACCGTTTTAAGGAACATTTACTCTTCCCTGTGAGGGCATTATCTTATGACACATATTTTTAAATTTTTTTTTCAGACCTACATTTTAAAGTGCTAGCACTCTGAATGAATAATTTTCCTGAATATATATGGCCTAGATAAAGGCTATTCCCTGGTAGTATTTGGGAAGACTTGCAAATTAACACAAATGTTTTGGAAAACAATGTTAAGCAAGATTTTACTTTCATCATTTGCCTGTAGAGTATAACAACAGCCACCTAAAAACTTTTTCTTTCATATAAATCAAGTCATTTTTTCAGTGTGTTAATTTATGCTTTACCTCTAAATTACTTTTTGCTCTTGCTTTCTGTGGTTCACTGTTAAGGATATGTTTGGCTTCAAAACAAGATATCTGTATAAATTTTTCATGACCCACTGTGTGTTTGAGACCACTTATGCTGAGTGACCAGTGTAAAAGCAATTTTAATTGCTTTAATTAGCAATATTCCTTAGCTTTTTACAGGCACTGGCTCTAGTGCCTATTGCTGTTACCTTCAGTGGCAGCAAAGAGATATTAGTAAATGTCAAATTTATTGGAACAACTTGCATTCATTATAAAATTTCTGCACTTTTAGCAGAGCAATATTTAAAACATATTAATTTATTTTAAATTGCTTAACAAATACTTTTTTCTTTTTGGATAAGTTTTCATCTTCTTTGGTCTACATCCATAATCAAGTGAAACCTGTCACAAGAGCCTTTTATCTTTCTGGAATATCAGGATTCTTCACAAATTCAGTAAAAATCCAGTAAAATAAAATAAATTAAAATCTCCCCTTCCTTCTAATATTTTTACAGATTTCTGACAATACCTTTTTGATTATGTTTTTTTACAGCATATTTTGATGTGGCAGAGACCCAAAACTGTTTGCATTCTTCTGGTTTTTGCTTGCTTACACTTTTCATACATTTATAAATTAGAGAATCTTGTGCGAAGAGAGACAAAAATATTAGTACAAAAATATTGAAATTTTAAATGGCTCAAACCAAATTAATATCAGTTCTGAGGAATCTTTCTCATTAGAAAATTAGTTGAGCAACAAATGACGAGGGAGTATAACGTGTATCACATATCCAGAGTAGAAAGGGAGAGAGAAAACTTGTTAAAGACAAAATGAGAATGAAGAGCACATAAGTCAGAAAAGGTCAAAGCATCACAAAAATGGAATGCACGTGGGAGAGGCGCAGATATGTAAAAGGATGCCAAGGTATCAATACACAAACAGGTGCAAAGGCATCAAATACATTATTCAAAACACTGTATTTGAAGAGGTGAGATCTGCGGTATGCATATGAACAGCGATGAAGGAAGTAGAAGAGAATCAAACGAAAAACATCCAGTTGAGAACCAAAAAAAAACCAAAAAAACACAAAAAAAGACAGAGAAAATATAGAATCATAAATAAAATGAAATAACATCATAAGAGTAGTACAGAAAACACGGACATTACGAAGAATAGAGTTGCCATTAAGAGTGTATGCTTAATTCTATTCACTATAAGAATCTTGCTACACTCTTACTAGGTAAAGTGAACTTTCTGTTGCTATTACTATATTGTCCCCTATTAACTTTTATTGTCCTGCTTTCTCTTTCAACATCTTCTTAAGATACAATTTTTCATTAGAGCATTCATTATTATTCATTGTAGGTCAAATTTAACCTTATTTTAGTTCTTCATTCGTCCAAAGAAAGCACAATCAGGTTGTAGAAATATTTTACATGTTCTTCGTTGTTGGATTTTCTATCAAAGCAAAATATACACTCCTAGAAAAAGATACATCTATGACACCAATGTTCATGCAATAATTTATGATAGTCTCTGTTATTAATCCATTTTTGAGGTGCAACACATGAATGAAATTTCATCACTAGAGGACTAAGATTTATTCTATGAACACTGCAAACCTTAAAGCTTAGAATCTCTTTAATAATACAAATTATGTAATAATATATATTACCTAGTAGTGTGTTATCTCTCCCTTAATGCAATTACACTGTTCATTAGTACCTTTCATACACTGTGCAGTGATGATCCCTTCTTCTCCACACAGATGTAGAAGAAAGGGAAAAAAATCACAGAAATGTGTAAAGGATGATCAGATGTATGGAATGGCTTCCTTAAACACAGCTTCAAAGTTACGGCTCTTCACTCTGGAAAATGAGCGACTGAAGAGACTATGATGGATAACTACAAAATCATCAGTGGCATGAATATGTGATGAGGAATCAGCTACCTACTCCTTATTTCTGTAGTGGAACAAGGAACTATCAGTTGAAGCCAGCATCTGACCATTACAAATTCGGTTGGATTTTTTTGTTTGTTTGTTTGAGTTGGGTTGGGTTGGATTGGGTTGGGTTAGATTGTGTGTTTTCCCAAAATGACATGGTTTTTCTGATAGCATCAGAAAGTGGAAAAATTAAGGGAAAAAGTAAGGGAAACAGTAAAGGGAAAAGCAAGGGAAACTGTGGCTGCTCAAGCTAGAATGGATACAAGTGAAGGTTGGTTATTTTCATAAAAGGGAAGTCCTCTGAAGGCTATGGATTGCATAAGCCATCTCATTCTCATGCAGTATAAATATCAATTAGTATAAAGTGTTGAAAACTGAGGGAATAGTCAATGGAAATACCAGGTTTGTTTCGGGCTGCTTCTGGGGGGAAAATAATACTGGTTTAGCTGAACTTTTATAATTGCTGTTATAATGCCTTTTATGTCCTTATCATGCCTGAGCTTTGTATACATTGGTGATTTTCATCCTAGAAATTCTGTCTCCAGCCTTATCATTTGATCAGTAACTCAGTGTTTCCCTATCCCTCTGCAGTTAGCAACATAACTGGATCACTCCAGCTTCCTCAGGCTAATTTCTGCTGCAACTTGTATTTTCTTTTACTCTGCCATTGCTTTGACTTCTAGCAGAACACACTACAGCAGCATGAATGTTTTTTATGCCTATGTAGTACCACGTCTGTTTGCCAAAGGACACAATTCTGACAAAGAAATAGCTTCAAATGTCTGACATTAAATAAATAAGTGATTAATGCCTGATTTAATTTGTAGACAAAATATTTACACCCTGAATCAGGCTATTAAAAGTGAAATGACCGACATTCTAATATATCCGAAGAATTGTATTTTGATGTTTTAAACTGAAACATGTCTTTCCATATAAGAGCTCTGCATGGACAAAATGTACATTATGGAAAAGAAAAGCCTCACAGAAAATATATCAACCTGCTAACTGCTTTTTATACGGTCAGATCTAGTGGAGTGTTGACTGCACACTTTTAGTACACAAGCTGAACGTAGAACAAAACAGGACAAAAGTCTCTCAGATTGACAGCCTGTACTTTAGCTCATGGTAAAACATGCTTCAAAACAGGAAAAGCAGAGAGGCAAATAACACTTAAAAAGCTTCCAGCATACTTGGTTCAGTGTTATTGACTGGGTGTTTCAGGAGACAAAAAATGTTTATATATGTGTACATTCATCTGTTGTGGCTTAACCCCCAGCAACAACTAAGTACTGTACAGATGCTTCTAGAAGGATGGGGTAAAGAGAATTGGAAGGGTTAGAGTGAGAAAACTCATGAGTTGAGATAAGAACAGTCAAAAAAAACTATAATAGTAGTAATAGCAGCAGTAGTTATACTACTACTGGTACTGCTACTACTGATTTGTAGTGAAAAGCAAAAAACCCAAAGAGAAATAAAATCCAAGAGAAGTGATGCAAATGAAAAAAATTGCTTACCACCAACTGACCGATGCTCAGCCACCTAACTTTCCCTGTCTGCAGTGTTAATATTTACAGTTGAGCCAGTCACACTGGTCTGTGTGACTGGTCAACATAGAGAATAAGTACTTGGGTACAGTTCCTAGCATCCTGAAGCAATCTAAATCAATCCAGTTCAACTGTGAGCTTAGAGGTATCCTTCTGTTGTGACTGTGCATGGAAGAAATGTATTGTGATTGGCTCAGACATAGGTATCCATACTAAAAATAGTTAAGTTAGGTCATATCAGTACAACTCCTGTGAAATGGATCAAAGGTAAAGATCCCTGCGTGGCCACTAACTCAAAGTGAGAATAAGAAGGATTGGTCAATTCTGATTTTTTTGGGTGTCTGACCATCACTTATGTGCTGGAAGACTAGTTGTAGGACTCTGAGAGGTTTTGGAAATTCAGTATTTCCAGTAAATAAATGAGATTTTTAAACAGTCCTGTTTTCATTATTTTTCTTATCTTATGTAAATAATTTACGGTAATATATATGAGAACAGCAGGTCTGAGTAGGTTGGTGTGAGATTTGGGTCTAGAAAGAGGACTGTCTTTTCTAATGAGGGGCAGTTGAGAGATACCGTATGCTCTTAACTTTAAAATAAGTAGAGCCATCTGTTAAACAAGTTGTTAAGGGTTCAAGTTTTTGTTTTTTGGTTTTTTTGGTTTTTGTTTTGTTTTGTTTTGTTTTGTTTTGTTTTGTTCCTTTTAATTTTATTTTGAATCTTTTCCTTTGAAATTAAATTTTATTATTAAGCAATGGTACTACTTCTAAGTTCTTTACCTGGAGTTTTCAAAGTTTTTAAGATGAGATTCATCAGGTTTTGACCAAATTATAGGTCTTGAAAAATGTGAAGACCTGCTCTCCCTAAGAGTTTGGTTCATTGTTGGACGAGGGATTGTCAATAATCTTTCACATCCTAGAAACTGTGAAGACCTTCAGATCCCAGGTTAGCTAGAAGATATGATATTAATATATTTATATTTGAAGCTTGTTTAAAACCCCAAACACAATTGCTTTCATGGCAAAAGTGTCATGTCTCAGAGAGGGGTAAAGAGCATGAATGGAGGAAATTTGTATTTCCCAAATTCAAGGCTCTATTCATCTTGAAATTTAATTTTTTTCCCTATACAAAATAAGTCTGTGTTAATATCAAAAATAAAAAAAAAAAAGAAAACAAATAACAACAACAAAAAAAGCCCCATTCCACAACAAAAATCTAATCTAACACACTTACAGTAAATAATATTTATTTTATAAATTGAATTGAGTTATTCCAGAATTTTATGCACTTCACTTTTGGCAAAACTTAAGTCGTTTGGGTTATTTAAGGTGTGTGCAACTATTCAGAATTTTTTATCTACCAGTGGAACCATAGCTTGTCTCGAACATGTTAAAAACTTCAACTTTTCCATCTGGGCATATTTTATTATATGTAAATTGGTTATAAAGGCTTTGTTACAGCTATTTGATGCATCTTCACGCCCCGCTTTATCATTTATCTTTTTCTTGTGCAAAATACCTATAAACACTTTCATGTTTTTTTTCTTTTAATCTTTCTCCTCTCATTCAGTGAATGTTAGGCTGCATTTGCATGTTATGGCTGAACTGTTGGAATTACCCTCCTCACCTTACTTATCCTTGGTCCTTCTCTATTTGGTTCTGTCACAGCTAGGCTGTCTTTCTGTCAAAAAATATGGAGTTCCTTACACCCTTTACAGAATATATACAATTCATTAAACTAACATAAAAATATTTCCTCTGAATTTTTTTAATCAATTTTTATCAATATGTAGTTTTTCCAGAGTTGGAATGAGTTGACTCAATTCTGTGATAACACAAATGAAAATCAGAACTAACTTGACGGAAATACTAAGAGTTTACAAGGGGGGGCAAAGAGAAGTAAACAGAAAACATTTCAGAAAACAGAACATTTCAAAGGTAGACTCATAAGGCCTAAATGATATTTCATCAGTCAGTTGTCCTCAGCACAGGAACTCGTCTCTACCTTGTGTCCAGCTCAAATGGAAAGTCTTCAACTGCATTTGCTTAATAGAAATCAATAGCTAATCAGTAGGAATTATAAGCAAAGAATGGAAGAGTTTGTGCACATTGTCACTGACTGCTAATTGCAAAGTAAACATGGTGAGCTGCAGATTTACAGATCCTATATCAATTTTAAATTGTTGAAGTGTTCTCACTGTCCTCTCTGCTTGGTGTATGACTACAGTAAGCTGCATTCCTAGTTCAGCCTTACCTCTCTGCCTGGTCAAATCCTGGGAGATATGTCAAGGCACGTGAATGACAGTGAGTGATTACAGCCAAAAACTCCTTGTGAACTGCTGCAGTGTGACTCCATCCCATGGACAGACAATCCTCCCAAAACTGCTGTGGCATGGGTCGCTCTTCCACAGGGTGCAGTCCTCCAAGGACAGGATGCTCCATCATGAGCAGGCCCCCTCTCTCCACAGGTCTCCCACAGGATCACAACCCCTACCAGGCATCCACTTGCTCCAGCGTGGGCTCCCTCACAGGCTGCGGGTGGATCTTTGCATCCCCTATGGAGCCCACGGGCTGCAGGGGCACGGCTGCTTCGCCATGGTCTCCACCACGATCTGCAGAGGAATCCCAGCTCTGGTGCCTGGAGCACCTCCTACCCTATTTCTCTGCTCCCCTTGGTGTCTGCAGAATTGCTTTTCTCACATGTTCTCACTCCTCTGTTCTCTGGGTGGAAAATTACAATTGCACAACGACCTTTATTTTGATTTCTTCTTAAATATGTTATCACAGAAGCATTACCAGCATCTCTCATTGGCCCAGCAGTTTGTCTCCAGAGCCATCAGAGATCATCTCGGCAGGGCATGGAAACTTCCAGCAGCTTCTCAAAGAAGCCACCCCTGTGGCCCAAAAGCAAAAACCAGGCCATGCAAAACCAACAGAGACGGCAGCTTCTACTAATCCTTAAATTAATGGTTTAGTACATGAATGATTTTAAACACATTCCTTACTATGCCAATATGAAATATATAAAAAATTCAAAGGTTGCTATAAATCCATTTTTCTCTTCATCTGGATATCAGTAATTTTTCTTTGAGTTTCCTTCTTCACAATATCCAGAGAAAGAAAGAAGTTATTTTTCCCCTCACCTTATAATAATGTTATTGCTACTGTGACATTTTAAGAACTTAAAAGTTTTCTGTCTATGCTACTTAATCTTACAATTAGGGATTCATGAATATTTACTTGAAAAGTAAAAATATGAGGATAATCAAAAAATTTCCTGTATTACTTTGCTGTCACCTAAATTAGAAGTTAAGATTGTTTTTCAATTTCCTCAAAAGAAGCAAAACAAATTCGTTTCTAGGTTGAAGATTCTGGGAGATTTATGGAGTTTTGTCTGGCTAGTTGCCACAGAGGTTAATTACTCTTGAGATAAGCCCTGAGGATTATGAAATTTCAAAGCTCTGAAAAAGTGCCATTCTTTGTTATATAAGGAATAAGTTCCCAAACCACTCAGATATCCTTGTTAGGAGGCACATAGGGAACAAGAATAAGCTGGGACAGCTGCAGTCTTGTGGGTTTTTTTATTGTTGTTTTTGGTTTTGTGGGTTTTTGCTTGTTTTTTTAGCTTCTTTTTCGGGGGAGGTTAGTTTTGTTTTGTTTTATGGTTTTGGTTTTTTTTTTTCCTCTTAAATTTAGCATTTTTTTCCCCTAGAGATGTTTCAGAAGAAATTCCCCTATTATATTTGTAATTTTTATCCCCTTCCTTTTGGGAATATGAGGAGATGAGGTGGTGCCTTTTCTCTTGATTATGAAACCTTTCCTTTGTTGCTTTAGTTAAATTCTGTCTTTGCTTTGTAGCTATATTTAGCTCCAGTATTTTCTGATATATCAGCAAAAAATATTCAAAATATCAACGAAAAGAAATTATAATATGAACAGAAGACACTTTGTTTTCTGCATTAGGTCCAATAATTTAAAAAGGAGCGTTTAAAAATGAGGTTATGATTCTTCTTACAATATGAACATTGGAAACATAAAAAGGGATCCTTCTCTTTGATCTGTATTAGGAAAAAAGGGGTAAAGGTTTATCAGCTTCAATGGTTTTTATTTTTGCTGTGAAGAATTTGATGTGCCTATACCTTTGGTTCAGCTGAATAGCATGTCTTCAAATGCCCAGAATCAACCATGGAGGATGTTATGTACTTAAATTTAATAAGCAAAAAGGCAAAAGAGATTTAAAGCTCCTCAGTCTCTCCACAGGGAAGTTGTGTTAGCTTTTTAATTCTTAGAGAAGGAACTAGATTTAAGATTTGTTTTTCAGACACCAACAGTATCCTTAAGCTCTGGAGTTTTTTAGTTGCTATAAATCTGGAATAAAGTAATACAATGCCAAAAGCATTGGAAACGTGATTCAAATAAAGCAAAGCATAAACTGAATAAATATTATGAACCATATTCAGCTGACAGACCTTCAAGAAATCTGGTACTTATTTACAGCAACTAATTATCTTCTTGTGAAAAAAATTGAAACTGGTTCATTATTCACTAAAGAAAAAAGGATTAAGAGAACCTTTGCCTGTGTTGGTTCCTTTTAAATAATTTATATGAAAAATAATATTTTATAATTTTTTATTTCAACACAAAACTTTAATTCACTGCTTTGCTTTCCTGAGATCATTCCCCATTCTATAGAACTACTAATAAATACAGGAATCATATTTCTTTGACTTCTTAATAATTACATCAGTCAGTCAATTACACACTCAAGTAATCACTTTTAAGAAGACTAATGACATCCAGTTTAAGATTTTGATTCAGTTTGTCTCTTCAGCTTTTCAGACTTATATTTAGACTATGTGATTTTATTGATTTGAGGGCTGTTAAGTTTCACCACACACATACATAGAAATTTAGTGCTATTTGAAATCTGGCATGTTGGCTAACCTTCATCTTCCACTGCAAATTTTCATAAGTAGTCCTTAATTATTGTGTAA
The DNA here is from genome assembly GCF_901933205.1 of Camarhynchus parvulus. Classification (NCBI taxonomy): domain Eukaryota; kingdom Metazoa; phylum Chordata; class Aves; order Passeriformes; family Thraupidae; genus Camarhynchus; species Camarhynchus parvulus. The sequence continues at coordinate 52,906,535 of NC_044571.1, read as the reverse complement.
ACTCATCCTATCCCATGGGCATTTGCTTGCCCAAAACTCCCAAATGGCCATAGATATCATGAATTATGTTCAAGATCTCTGTGGAGAGTAATGGAAATCTAGGCATTGACCTCAGCACAGATACCTGCATTTCAGCACCTAAATTAAGTGGTTTGCCTCACTTATAAGTTAGGATACTTTAATTACATGTTGAATCCCACTGAGATCTTGGTTTGCTTACTGAAATGTGGCATTTGGTACTGTACAAGGAACTCGAGGGTATCTGAGCCATCCCCATAAGACTGGTAGAAATTACACAGGGGACTTTAAGGAGACTTAAATCAGGAACTTTGGCCAGAGGAGATATTATGGGGCAGTTTAAATATAATTTTTAGTAGATTTTTTTTCCTATAAACAGAAATGCTTAGTTTAGTTTATGTAACAAAGCCATCAACTCAGGCTGGCAGATATGGCACAATACATTGTAGAAGCCTTGTACCATCCAGAAGCAGCAGCTAGAAACTTTGAATCCCAGACAGAAGACAGAGGACCATATGTAGGCAACTGAATTGAGCCCAGGGTGTTAACACTGGCCATGTTTATGCTCATCATCCTAAATTCCATTTACAGTTCATGGAAAAAGAGTGACACTCTTAGGGCATAACTGGTCTGACCTAATTTAGATGTGCTCATTAAAGGCCATACTCAAGGGGCCTCTGTGAGTCAATGAGGGGCTGCAAATTGCATTAGGATAACTGCAAAAACATTTAATGGGAGTTTTTGCAACTGTGCACTGACTCCTCACATTGAAAGTGATGAGCATATTAGTTAGCTTATGTTGGGTAAAGTTAGTAGATAGACATGAGTTATGATAGGCTCTAGAAGAAGCAGCTGCCGAGTTCGTGTGCACAGCAAGGGCTGACTGCTACTGTTTAGGAAAATAAATGGAATAGGTTACCCTGTAAGACTCTTGTTGTCTGAGGTTAGGTTGAGTAGACTCACTAAAAAGAGAGCTGGCAGCAATGCCTTTTTTTCTGTCTGTGACATGATGTTTTTGCCACAAACAGTATGACAGAAAGAATATTGAAGTTGAAAGATTTGGGGCAGTGGAGATTAGAGTAAGAAAGATTTCCATTAAGAAGGAAGTAGCTACAACTGTGAGGTTAAATGCGACTGATATAACAGAAGCTAGAGACTTGGGAGAAGAATAACTGTTGAAAGACATGAGGAAAGCCAGATATCTTTGGCAACTGATATTAAAAGTCTAGACAGACAACACCTCATTTTGTACATTTTAATATGCATCATGTTTAATTCTTCTAGTTTTGTTAATCTGAACCAGAAAAATATAACAGCTAGGTATGATAAAGGAAGATGGGCAGAGTTTGTAAACCAACCTAGGGTCAAGCTCTGAATCTTCAGGGAGTAAGGACACAGTAAGGGCTACTAGTTTTCTAAAATTTATTTCTAACCTCTGTAGAATTACTGAAAGCAAAAAAGTGAGTCTTGGCAGAGTCTTTTAAACCTCTGATTCTCTGTTCTGAAAGGTTTTTTGAGAAAACTAGTGAATTAAAGCAGTTGGCCAGCGGGAACTTAAGTTTGGCTGTTGTTACAGGGCAAAAGGTCTGTAAATGCTTGTTTATATGCACGCACACACAAACATATATGTGTATATGGCAGCTATAAATAGTGAAAATGAACTGTTGAAAAATGGCTCGAGGCATACAAAAAAATCTTTTTAAGATTCACAATAAAGTGTATATTCATTATACTGCTATTGAAATATGAATAGAATATTACATTAGGAAACTCTTTGGTTGGACATTGAATGTCTTCAGAAGTTTTTGAGCTACTTAGTCCTAAGCAATTTTTTAAACTCTGTGACTATAACCTCAAGTCTTAATTTTAGAATTAGACTCAAGGGATACAAAATTCACTTCTGCTTTTCAAAGAGCTTATCCGGGGGCAAAACAAAGATAAAGGCAGGCTGGCCTTATATGAGGCCTAGGTAGACAGGTCTTGTGATGTTTTCTACAAAGACAGTACAGGTAAACTGTAGAAACAGTAGCCTGCTGTTAACCCTGAGCAAAGTCTGAAGAAATACTACATCTATCAGGTTTTGAGATTACAGCCAGAAGGTAGAAAACCAAAAGAGCAAATCAAATCTCTAAGTATGGAAAGATGTCTCTATTTAAGTATAATTGCTCTCTCCTAAAAAATATCTAGAGTTATATCTTATTGAACTGTAAAAATGTATAAATCTGGAGCAACATAATAGACTATCATGTCACCTTTACCTGTCTTGTATGATTTACCTCTAAAGATCCTTATCAACACCTTGGAGAAGCAGACGTTGTTACATTGGGTGTTAAAAACAAATTTAAAAATAGAGAAGAAAAAGACTCCTGATTTTATGGCAAACAGAAAGCATAGAGAAACAACTACAGAGAGGAAATAACATTACTAATGAGTTTTGGCTAACCTCCTTTGCAGTGGTTTGGAATTTAAAACTTTTAACTACATTAGGATAAAAATACCTATCAAAGGAAAAAGGATCCAAGGAAATGGAAAAAGGATTGTAAAGGAAGAAGCTTTTTACTTTGTACAAATGTGACCAGCCACTGACCAGGACAAAACTGGTTTGACCTTGGACTACCAATTACACAAAAAGCTACATGAAATCTGATTTAAAATGTGATTCTATACCTACTTATAATAAGGGGAGTTTTGTTTGGGTTTTTTTGTCTGCATACAGATTGTCTCTAGGTTAAATGACTGGATCCTTAGCATGTCTAAGACAATTGGATTTATTTTAAACTTGATGGATAGCTGTGGAAGTGAAAGATCCCCCTTCCTCTGGAAATGGACCAGAGATTAGATGAGTTACAGACCAACCAATTCTATCAGTATCTTTTGCAGTGCAAATACATGTTTGTGAACTATATTACAGAAAATGAAACGGTCTTTTCAGAATTCATTCAGACAGCCAGATCTCATTCCACATGGTGCTATTGATGGAAGTCAAGAAGAGGTACACCACTCCAATGAAGAAGGCTGAGACAGCTGGGTTGTTCAGGTTGTTCAGCCTGGAGCAGAGAAGTATCTCCAGAGACCTTATAGCAGCATTCCAGTATTTAAAAGGGGCCTACAAGGGAGCTGGAAAGGGACTTATTACAAGAGCATGTACAGGTCAAGGGGCAGTGGCTTTAAACTAAGAGAGGGAAGGTTTAGATTAGAAATGAGGGAGAAATTCTTTACTGTGAGGGTGGTGAAATATTGGAACAGGTTGCCCAGAGAAGTTGTCAATGTTCCATCCCTGGAAATGTGGAAGGTCAAGCTTGGCACGGCTTTGATCAACCTGCCTTGTGGAAGGTACCCCTGTCCACTGCAAAGGAGTTGAAACTAGATCGTCTTTAAGGTCTCTTCCAATCTAAACTATTCTATGATAACATTATCCTATGATGTGCAAAACATGTAATGAGTGCTGCTTGAGGATAGCTACTGGGTAGCTTTGTGCTTGATCACAAGACCAGGTCTGGGAACCAAATATGTTGTGCTGAACACACCACAGAAATCAAACATCTTTCCACATTCAGCAAAAAGGAATATTTTCCCTGACTAACAGAACACCTACACAAACAAAATTAACATCCTGATTTGCCTGTGTCAGTACCTGTTCCAAGCTTCAGAATCTATCCACTACTGACTGAGTTTAATGCTTTATTAAAATGTAATATTATTTTTAAGGACTCAGAATTAGCAAATATCAGAGCTAATGGAATTATTCTTTGTGTTTTTAGAAGCAATGAGAGTTTTGATTTGCATTTGCCAGGAGGAAGTGATCCCTAATCAGTTACTGCAGAAATATGAAAGAATTGCTCATGTATATTTTTTTAAAATTGCACTTGAAAATGTAGACTTTTTTTAAAGAGCTTTAGGAACAGAAAACAATATTTTCTTGCACATATTTTGAACAATTAGGTACAGTTGCAAACTGAAAAGTATTTGAGTTAGAAAATTTCTCCCATAAGCCTTCTCAGGACACATCATCTCTGGTCAATCCTGGTTAAGGTGAAGAAATAATGCTGATAGCTGCAACACTATTAATGTATTAATTTCTGAAAGAACTGAATTCTTCTGCTGCATGAGGCAGATCATGTTGGGTGGTTCTATGCCATTTCAAGTTTCAAGCAATCCACTTTCAAGCTTTTAGCAATAAATAACAAGAATCATTGAACCTTCTATTTCCCACTTCTCCCCCCTCCCCCCATTTTAGTAAGCAATGGAAGTAAACCAGTTTTTAAACACTATTAAAGAATATTGAATATTCAAATGGAGACAACTGTGAAAAACATAGTGAAGTTATTAATAAAGACATCTTATTTTCCTTACTCTCACTGTGCATATAGTGTTCATTTCATCAAAAAATACATAATCATATCTGAGCCTATCACCTCAACCTCTTCTCATAGGAAAGGGAGAGAATTAGTCACTTATAGGGAAAGATAGCAATGATATATTTCAAATGTTTTCTTTAGAATGAACCACATTTTAGCAATGTTTATTGCTTTCCACTAGTTATGGAAAAAGACCAACTGCCAGATCCAGTAAAGAACTTCACATTTAGTTAGATAAATCTCACTATCCAAAACTTCTGTTAATGCTTGCCCAAACAAAACACTTTTTCATTCCCCATTATCCCTAGAGTAGCCTGGAGTCTTGAATTTTGATCAACATTTGAAAGTCCACATTTTTCTGTACATACTTTTACATATGTGGTATATATGTGTTCATATGCGTGCATGTGTGTAATGGTAATTGACAATGACAAAAAATCTTTATGTTATTCTGTAGAAAAAAAGATGAAAAAATTAAATTTGTTTGTTCCACATAGTCCAGATTTGTCCAAGAGGTAGACAAAGATTAGGGGTTTCATTTGCAGTGTTGGAGAGTAGACTTATAACTCTGTTTTTCATGACTTAGAAAACTTCATATCCCAGACATGTATTATGTATGTATTCATCCTGATGAAAACAGGCCCTGAAAGAGGGCCAAAGAACAAGCATACTGTTGAACTGATAGCTCAGTATCAGATTCCTTTTATGCCTACTCCAGCTTGTGTGCTCTAAGACAAGTCTACTATAGAGAAAGTTGCTCACCAGCTAATTAGACTGGTCTTTGCCATTTCACCTTCAGATTGTCAATCACTTTCCAGTTCCTTGTCATTGTTAAAATAACTGTAGACATATCTACTTATGAATGCCACGTGTGTATATGTGTGTGTGTGTGTGTGTGTGTGTGTTTGGCTTTGTTTGTGTGCGTTTTTTCTTGGTAAATTCATATATCTGCAGAAAAAAACCAATATTTGGTCCAAAAGTATCAATATGTTATAGCCAGGAATGCCAGCCCAGTAGTGATTCTGTGTAGTACATGCCAGAATTTCAGCCAGGTTGGAGGCAGATGTCACTTTTGAGGAGATAAATAAGTGCCCAAAGAGGTAAGCTCTTCCCCGGTTTATTTTTAGTATGCATATTTGCTTCTTCAAGTTAGTGATTTTAGGGAAAACAAACTTATTACTGGAAGCAGTAAAAGCCTAGAGAGCTGTAGGAGAGTCTAAATGATAGACAGAGATGACAAACAACTAGAAAACGTTGAAGGGGATAAAGCTTCACAAGTCATAAATATAAAGAACATTTCCAAAATAAGAGAGCAGAATAAAGAATAAAATAAAACACCCAGTTTTGATTATGTTCAAAGAGCATAAATACACTACATCCAGAAAGTCTGCAAACAAGGCACCTATGAATGCATCTAATGTTTAAATGGAATGTCCTTTTACTTTAGAAAATTAAAAATTACTAGTAAGTTTGAAAGCAGAAAGTAGGTGATCATAAACACAGTAGAGGATCTTTGTTGAACAAAGTTTGAAGAAATTAGTAAAACTGTAATATCAACAATCAAACTATGGCAACACCTACACATATTTTGTTGAGTGATTTTTTCAATATGTTTGGTACTTATAAAATAAGATCTTTAATTGTGTGGGGTTTTTTCAAGATGGACTAACAGTAATGCATAATCTAAAGTACAATTCAGGAGTCAGGTATATTATCTCATAGAACTGCAATGTCAGTTGACTTCTATACTGTATTAACACCATTATATTTGTGTTAAGCATTTGATTACTGAGGTAATTAAGAAAACTTTTAAGACATTTTATACTCTCAGCCATTTCACAAGAGCTATAAAACTATCCCATCAATTCAGTCTTCAGGAAAAATTGGTCCTCTGTGGGAGAACATCTCTCATGACAGCATTCAAAGCACCTACTATAGCAAGATGTATTTGCTTACTTGCGCTTCACAGTGCAACTTTGTGTCTTGAGATTTATGTGAAGAATAAAAATGAAATGCAGCATGTTTGTGAGCAGTGTGCAGATCTGCATGCATTACCTAAATTAGTAGATCTAAAATATTCAGGTTCATTTTGTATGTCCTTCCTGTTATTTACAGAATTTATCTTGGGAAGATAAGCTCATTTAGCAACTTCATCTTACAGAACTTTAAAACATTTGAAGAACTTTAAGGAATCGTATGCATTCAGCACCTGAGAATTTGTTACCCCATATTCTGAACTTTAGAAATAGTGAAAATAAGTGAAGCATTTATGGCATAAAATAGAACTAAATTAAGCTTACTACAGAAAGTATTCTGTACCTCACAAAAACACTGAGCAGCAACCAAGAACCTTCTTCTACATCACTTCATTTCGGGCGCATTTTCGACTTTTCAGCTTAGAAATTCAGCTGCGTGAACAAAAGATGGAGAGGCTTTTGAAGTCCATTAGGCTTTCAGCTTTTCTTATGCACTGTTTAAATGCTAGTCCAAAATAATGTGCTTATATTTTTTGCATAACTGGAGAACCAGGGAGCAAAATAATCTTAGTCACCAACCCATTTTCCTGAGTGGCTTTTGTTTGAAGTGTCTGTGCATGGCATAGTCTGAACTTAGGCATTTTGCTACTATCAATCTAGCACCATAGCTTTCAGTGTACTGGGGCACATTTAAAATACATTACACTAAAAAAGACATCGATTTCTGAAGAAAGCCATCTCCACCCCAGCTGAAACTAGCAGAGGTGTTTTTAGAAAACACTGCTTTGTAAAAATGACACTGGTTTACTACTCATATGCTCCTCAGTTTTATCCAGGAATATAAATTGTTTCTAATAAACAACAAAAAGATCACATGGCTAGTGGTTTGTTCTCCTTTGAGTCTTCTTCACTATTGTTTTCACTCACAAAAAACCTTTTTAATATGTTAAAGTCTCTTATACAAGTAATTCAGAAATTACAGAAAACTATGAATTCCCCAGTTAATGTGGTTTACATAATATATAACATGAAGGAAAACAAAGGAATTCAGATTTGTCTTAGTTTGCTTTGGTTTGGTTTGGGTTTTGTTTGTTTATTTGTTTGGGTTTTTATTTTAGTTTATAGCAAGGTGTTGTATGATATATACTAAACTAGAAGTGTGATAGAAGTTTTATCAAAGCAGAATTTTTCTAAGATTTATATATTTTACATCCTTCTTTTGTTTTCTTCTTCCAGTATATCTTTAAAAAAAATTAAAAAACAACGAAAAAGACAGTATTATTATTTCTGCAACTGATTCAAAGAGTTAAAGTATCCAAGAGAGTATTTTTATTTCCACAGCTGATTTGCTAAGAAATCATTTTGCAGACAATAGGCTATTTGACTCCAGAAAGCTCTAAAAGCTTTACATGATGTGGCCACTTGTTACTTGAAGGGAAAATAAAAAGAGGTTTTGGAAATAATTGAAGATTCTAAACTGCAAAAAGGCCTGGATGAGTCAGAGTATAGGCAATTTAGAGGAGCAATAAAGGAGATGGACATAAAAAAAAGAATTGACATTTGTCATGGTCTTGGTACATACAGAGCCATTTTCTATGACTGTGGAACTTGGTGGTGGGAGTACAGCATTTTTTTACAGAACTTTCAGTCAGAAAGGTTCTCAGACTATGAAATCTCTGGTCAAACACAGAGCAGGTACAGGATCTCAGGGTTACAAATAACCTTGTGATCAGTATAAGCTGAGGAGAAAACAAAACATCTGAATCATGTCCTTGGGCTGTCTGAGACAGATGAAAGATTTCAATCTCAGTCTCTTATATTACAGATGAATAACCTCATTAAAGACTGTTTAATGAGCCTTTTGTATGTCATTCTAAATTAATCATGTGGTAAAGTATGATATTGCAAGAATATTGACTCTGGGTATTCCAGATTCCAGGATATTTTTTTTTCCCCTTGTGGCAGGCCGGCATTTCTGATTCTGAAAGTGTTATGTTGGCCTGTTTATTTTTTGTTTGTTTGCTTTGGCACATGTTTTGGTTTTGGTTTTTGTTTGGTTGTTTTTCCTGTGATGGTTTTCCAAAGACTTTTTTTTTTTTTTTTTTAATTTCATAAGGGAAGAGAAGAATGTGTGAGAGTTTTGAAAACATACTTTATTTTCAACTATATTTCCTTGTCCTCTTTTTCATAAAGAACTGGTTCATCCCAGGTTCTGCACTTCAATAATTTAAAAGCAAAACAACAACATAATTAAATTTCTACCTATGTGGGTGTTCCAATTCATGCCCCTCCCATCTTTTTTTCAAAAGACCAGTTCACATATGTATGGGACTATGTCTAAAGAACAGAAATATGATTCCAGCTTGAGTGAAATATTAACAGATTTCAACCTGATAGAGATTTCATTAAAGTAGTAGCACTCTGATTTTGCAAAAATTAGAGCTTATTCAACCCTGGGTAAAAGTACTTAGTTACAGAGCTACCTAAAGTTAGGGACTAACTAGGAATCACTAGAAACTGACTTCTGCATTCTCTCTCTCAGTCTGAGTTTTGCAGGAGAAAACAATCACCATTTTCTCTCTGTGTTTTCTGTTACATTTATAATGTTATTTTTCAGAGTTTATTTAGAAGCAGGCCACTTACATGTAACTGACCTTGTCACTCTTCTCATTCTCCTTATTTTCCCCCTTTTTAGTATCCTTTCTGCCCTACCAGTTTCTGCTGGTTTGTTTCTCTTTCTTCAAGTGTCCTTAGCACACTACATTTTTCCTTCACACTGTTTTAATCTTCTTTCTTATATTTACTCTATCTTTCTCCATTTCATGTCACTGACATGACTTTCTGTCCCCACTTCCATTCCCTGGTGCCCTATCAGCATTTCTCCTGTACCAGCCTTTGCAATTTAGTTTTCATTTCCTCCTTGAGATGAATCTAGTAGTGTCGTGGATTTCTCTCTAACACCATGTAAGTACTGCATTAAAACTCTATTACTGGTAATTGAGCTAATGTAAGAGTGCAGATTACCTATAATTTATGACAAAGTAACTCTGTGTCTTAGACATTGTAATGAATCACCATTTTAATTTAAATGTATTGGACGCTTACCAAACCTCCCAAAGTGAGGTTGGGAATACTTGAAAGAATATTCTAAAACCTCTGACAATTGAAATGTAAGCAGTCCAAATCCAGAGTCTTTCAGGACAGTGGAGTTATCATGGGAGCCTATATTCAAGCTGCCTTCTCCACTAGCAAGCTCCCTCCTCCATCAGGAGGGTCATATATGTTTCATCTCTTGCATCATCTTCCATATATTCATTTTTTTTCTGCAGCAGACAAATGAAATTTCAGTTCAGACTCATGTATTTTGAATGGGATCATACAGTGGTTATTTCACATACACTGATAGTTATTGTTATCTTTCTTGTACAATTTAATCATTGCTATGAGTCTAATTGTTTCAGTTAGGTATATCAGGAGTAGATTTGGCCCAGTATTTTAAATTTAAGAGAGTTTCACACTTTAGGTTTGTCAATTATTCTGTAAAATCCTGAGTGTCTAGACTGTGCTAAGTTTAGCACCCTTATGAAACTGACAAAATTCAGACTTTTAGCAATTTTAAATTGGGACGGGGCTGGGGGGGGGGGAGAGAATTTG